>NC_136509.1:22258784-22261284 GCF_053919585.1 Euprymna scolopes | reverse complement strand
AAAGCATAATGAATTTAAAAAATGAAAAAAACGAAAATAAAGGTTAGCTAACCAGGTTTCGTTCCTCACTTATTAAAGCTAAATCGAGGAAAATACGACTTAAAAAAAAAGTCATGAATATGGCGGGAGGTAGGAAAAAAACAGAAATAAACAGGGGAAAATTACATAGAGACTAAATTAAGTCTTAGAAAATTTTCTTTTCGCTTGCAAGAGAAAGTCTCAAAGACTTAACAAAAAGAGTCTCTAAAATTTTCAAATGATAGGGAGAGTGCGAATTACAAAGGATCCTAAACATGTCAGCACTGAAATTCGTGGCACACGCATGGTTATTTATAAGATGGTCACAAATCGCAGAACCATACGTATTACTCAAAACATCCGAGGGTGAAAAATTTGCATAACGAATCTTTGAAGGCACATGCTGTTTCAAACGAAAATCTAATCTTTGCGATGTTCGCCCAACATAGTGCGCACTGCAACTACATTTAAATAAATAAATAAATAATAGAATTTTTATGGTAGGTGGGAGAACATCTTTACGAATAATTTTCCCTTTTACCAATTTGGTACCCCCCGAATGGAGAGCGGCATATATATTGTTTAAAATATGATTATCCACGGGTTTCGTCGTCTACGACTCATCAGAGTGGCTGAATTCGAGAATCGAAATAGGAACCCCATGGTTAGAAGCCTAAACCTCTACCCCTGAGCTATTTTCCCAGGTCGGTAGTACTTCGTGAACAGTAGTCTGAGATGTCGGAAATTTTCTGTATGTCTATCCTTGCGGTCATGTCACTAGTAAGGGTGCTGGAGGTAAACGTTTTCATCTGGGCTGACGTTAACCGCCTGATAGTCAGGGACCCGAACCTTGGAATAACCATTAAGGAGGCTGTCCTATCAGCAGGCGCAAAGTACTGGGGCTGCTGTATTACCATTTGGTTAATGGATTCTGGACCGTGTAGTAGTCTCTGGTGGGGCCTCTCGATGCCATACTAGTGGGTAATTGTTACAACTTTACCTTATCATGTGTTACAAAAATTTTTTTTCCCGTCTTTCCTTTCTTATTTTCCCTTTCTGTTCTGCTCTAACCAAGTATGCTGACCTGTTCCACAAATCCCAAAATCCTCAACATGAAATATCTCAAAAAAGAAAACACGAATAAACCTAGAACCCCATCCTCCTATGTAGACCCCCTACTACCATGTCTCCCTCTCCAACATCAGGGGTCTACGTTCTAACCTTCCAGAGGTTGAAACCCAATTACAAGAGACAAAACCTGACATATTCTTTCTAAGCGAAACTGCAATAGAGCCGACCACCTCCCTAGATGAGTTCATAATTAAAGGATACTCTAACTTAATATCTAAATCTGACCCCCAAGATCGCCACGGGCATGGAATATGTGCCTACATTAAAGATGGCTTCCCATGTGGCAGAGATATCTCCAGAGAAGACCCTAATCTACCTTATATGTGCTTCCGGGTTGCACTTGCTTACACCACCGCATTTATATTTGCCCTCTATCGCCCCCACAACAGAGGAGTTACTGTCTTTAAGAGTATATCAGAGAAAATTGACCACATCCTGTTTGCTCATCCCTCGGCTAACATTCACATTTGCGGTGACTTCAATGTCCATGATGTGGAATGGCTGATCCACTCAAATAAGACTGATGATGAGGGAAGGTTCTGTTATGATTTTGCCATTGCCTATGACCCCACTAAGATTGTTCGGGAGCCCACCCGTGTACCCGATACTACCGGTCAGTACGAAAGCCTTCTAGGCCTTTTTCTATCCACTTCCCCTGAGCTATGCTCATGTTCCGTTCTATCTCCTCTGGGATCCTCCGACCACTGCGTCGTATCAGTTAAGATAAAAATGAAATATAATCAATCTACAGACGTACCTCTCCACCGTACTGTACACCGATACTCTATGGCGGACTGGGATAGCTTCCGTACATTAATATCTGATATACCTCCCCATTCCATGTTTAAAAAGGATGTGTCCTCTATAGTATCAAACCTGACCGAATGGTTACTTGTAGCCATAGACCAATTCATACCATCCAAAAAATCCAACAAAACACTAACAGCCAGCTATGGTTCTCCCCTGAATGTGCTGCTGCCATCGCACACAAAAATCACTTTCTCCATAGCTACCAACGTAATAGATGCACTGAAATTAAAGCTGCTTTCAGGACCGCCAGCAACCACTGTAAAAGAGAAATAAAAATGCAAGAGAACTATATGCTCAATCCGTTAAATCCAAAGTAGCTGAGCAGCGGCTTGGTTCCCACCAGTTCTGGCCAATAGCAAATAGGATCCTGACCAGAAACGTGCGTTCTATCCCAACCATTATCAATGGACCAGAGGTCATCTCGACAGCATCCGACAAGGCCAAACTATTTGCCAAAAAATTTGCGGCAAATTCTACCCTGTGCGATGAAGGCCATCAAATCCCCGTATTACCTCCTATAACAGACAACAAGTTATGCAAC
>NC_136509.1:22221284-22253784 GCF_053919585.1 Euprymna scolopes | reverse complement strand
TAAACGTATAAATCGTATGTATGTTGTTTAGCCAGAGGACATGATATTTACGTGTAAACTGAGTCATGTTGTATCAAACTTATCACACGGGATATTTTTACAGTTCATATATAAGAAGAATAATATATGCTTCATACCTTTTTTTCGAAGAGTTCTTCTGTATCTTCCCGCTGCTCCGTGACGAACCATGAAGCGATCAGCACCATATAATTGAGACAACTGTTCTTATTTGTGAAACCATTAAAACAACTCTTTATATTTTTATAATATAAATTTATTACAGTTGTCTCAAATGGTTTTCACAGGATCTGCAGTTTCTACATTTTCATTTATATTATAAATTTATTACAGTTGTCTCAAATGGTTTTCACAGGATCTGCAGTTTCTACATTTTCTATTATTACAGCCCGCACTAGCTGTGTGTCCATCCTTGTCTAGACGTCTGTCTGCTCTGGTGGTCAATCCTCAACTCTCTGCATCTCTCCAAAACTAACTACATCACGTGTTCTCTTACGTCACCTAATTACGTGTCCCATACCAATCTAATCCACCTAGTTATTTGTTTATTTAAAACCCCAAAATAATGTTTACATATATTTTCTATTTTCACATTCTTTTTGCGATTCACACGTCAATCATTTCTTTCGCAATTTAATTGTTTATTCTTCTAATCATAATAACTGATCCAGCGACCATCCGTCGCTCAAATCAATTAACAAGAATGCAATGACAATAATAATAATGTTTTGACCCTTGACCCCGCTTGCCACAGTTAACAGATACTATGCTATGATCACAGCCTAAAAGGTCATAACATTACACGGTTTAATCTTATTGGTAGTTTAAAATCGATAAATATTTATAATTTTATCGGTGGTTCTAAATTTTAAACAAAAACAGACAAAATATACAAAAATTAAAATAATCGATCTGAGCATCTGAAAATAATTGATTTTTTTTTACCGATTCCGATTCTGATTCTTATACCCTGCAAATTTCCAATTTTTTCGATTGTCGAATCCGATTAATCGTCCCAACACTACTTTAAACTACAGTAAATTTATTCTTTTTCGTCTTCCGACGCTTTTTATTTAGTCATTTCTCAGACAGCGACAAGATAAGGGTTTCGTTGTTCGTTTGTCTACGAATGTGATGGCTTCTTTTTTTTCCATTTTGTTGTTATTCTGTTTCTATTGAGGTCAAAAAAAATGTTTAACTTTTATCAGTTAATGACTATCTCTAATTAAATCATCGTCGATCCGTGTAAGCAGGGAAATCAAAGGAAAAAGAAGAAGAAGAAGACGAAGAAGAAGAATCGGCAACAGACGGAAATAAGATAAAAGAATGCACAAGAACGATCTTTTAAACAAATCAAAGTAAACGAATGAAAGAGAAGATGCCACATTAAAGTAAACACAACGAGAGAGAGAGAGAGAGAGAGAGAGAGAGAGAGAGAGAGAGAGAGAGAGAGAGAGAGAAACTGAATAAAAATAAGGGAGGCGAGAAAAAGTGAATGAAAATAACGAAAAACAGTACAGTTTTCCAGACATAAAAATGAAGACGCTCAGAAAAAAAAAAGAAAAAAAAAAGAAAAAAAAAAAAGAAAAAAAAAAGAAAATAGAAAATTTTCGACGAAAAGGAACAAAAACAAACGAGATGGTGATCACAGATAAAAAAAAAAACAAAGATGGCGGAATACAGGGTGAAACGATGAATTTGTTGCCCTAAAGAAAACAAAACTACAGCTTTATTTTAAAACTTTTATTTAAAAAAATCAGGTAACTTGATTATTTAGTAGAGCTGACATCTATTCAATGTCGCCACATTTAGCCTCAATTACCGCCTCGATACGGGTCCAGAACTGGGAGCATACCTTTTTCACAAGCGCCAGGGAGGTCATGTTGGTGATGTTCTCGACGTATGAATAAACGAACTAGCAAGCGAGTTAAGGTCGGAAAAGGAGGTGAGCCAGTGAGAAAAGGGTACAAAGTCTTAGCACTACTTCTGAAATCAAACTTGGGTCTTTTTAGACTTGTGGGCCGGCGCCGAATCTTACTGCCACACCGAGGGTCTGCCAACAGCCATCTGATTGTACCAGGGACTTACAACACTTTTCAACACATCAAGGTACACTTTGGGGCATACATTAAAGATGTGGGGTAGCATGATATGGCCCTCACTTGAAACCACACACAAGCCGGAAACTTCGTTGAGCTGTGCCTTCAGGCGTTGAATAGTCCGGATTTGCATTTGAATGGTGCTGACAATAGTATTGTTATTATAATTTGGACCCGTAGAGAGCATGAGTTGAACAGCGGCGCATCTCCGATCTTACTCGTTGAACATTGTGCTACTTTCAGAAATGATAGAAGGCTCCTATCACTATCCGCTGAATACTCGCCGAGCTACCGCCGGCGCTTGTGGAAAAGAAATGCTTCTAATTCTGGACCCGTATCAAGACGGTGATTGAAGTTGGATATGTGAACCACATGCAGTCACGCAAAAGACGCCTTTATGTACCCTTATCTCCACTACCTGATGAGACAACCTATGTGGCGTGTGTGGTAGGAAGTGCAAGTCGGCTACTGGTCTAAAGAGACATATGGTTGTACATAGGGACACCAGAAAACGGAGTGTTTCAGATAACCCGGTGCAGATACTCGACTTCATGTGTAATCTTTACTTCGGGCCATATAAGTCGGCTGCTGGTTTAAAGAGCTACCTACCTGGCAATGAGAGATGAACTGGGAGGCTGATGGTGGGGACTGTTGGGCAAGACGGGGATAATATGTAAAGATGAACAATCATTATGTATATGTGTATATATGTTTATGTATGCGTATGCATGTGCATGTGTGCTTGTGTATATAAAGACGTACACACTGTAGCTCTACACAAAGGATAGAACTTCATTATTTTTATACAGGACGGATGTAAACCTCGTGCAGACATTGGTATATTAAGTGAAAAAAGTGTAAGGGAAACATGCAGCAACATCATTGTTGGGATCAAGCAAAAGTATAATGCAAAGGGGAGTAACTCTATACATATTTGGCCAAAGTCGCCTCCCTTTGTCCGTTAATCCTAAACTTTAATTTGAACGACCGAAAGTGGGGAGTGGAATGAAAAGGGAGTGGTTTATCGCTGTATCTAATCGTTTAAATTACAAGCGTTTTTCAAGCAACTATTTCTTCTTTTCAGAACGTTAAATACAAGATGAAAAAACGCAAATTTGCACAATTTTCTTGTTTCAATAAAGGCTAGGCCGAAAAATTGCTGAAACAGCTCGCGATATCAACAGAACTTATGGCTTTGAAACAATTACTGAAGGCACAAAACAATGGTGGTTTAAGAAATTTCCTAGCGGCGACGGGAGTCTTGAAAATTAGTGTAATGGTCGGCTACCGGATGTTGACAACGATCAATTAAAAGCCTTAGTCGAAGTTAATCCACACACAACTGTTCGAGAACTTGTTTCTAAATTAGACGTAACGTATACGACGATTCCAACTACTTGAGAGAGATTGAAAATATAAAAAAAAACATTTGATAACTACAACCAAAAGAAACGCCGTTATAAAGCATCATGTTCCCTTCTTTTACGCAACAAGAACGACCCTCTCGATAGGGTTGTGACTTGCGATTAAAAGTGGGTTCTTTACGACAACCGGCGACGCTCAGCTCAGTGGTTAGACGCCAACGAAACTCCAGAACACCTCCCAAAATCAGAGCTGCACCAAAAGAAGGTAACGCTGAATGTTTGGTAGTCTGCGACCAATCATATCTGTTACAGTTTTTGGAATGCAGGCGAAACCGTCACGGCGGAGAAGTACTGTCAATAAATGGATGGAATGCATCAGAAACTTCCACAACAACACGCAACATTAGTCAACCTCCACGACACTGTCCAACCGCGCGTTGCTAAACCGACCCTGCAGAAGTTGAACAAATTGGGCTACGAAGCCCTGCTTCATCTGCCATACTCTTCAAATCTTTCTCATACTGACTACTACTTTTTCAAGCAGCTCGACAACTTTCTACGCGAGAAATGCTTTAAAAACCTAATCGATATCAAAAACACCTTCAGCGACTATATAGCCACTAGAACACACGATTTTTACGTTACTGGCATAAATACACTTGTGCGTTGAAAAATTTGTTGATTCTGATGGTGCACGATTCGATCGATAAATACTTTTTGAAGCCGGTATATGTTCATCTGAATTCATAAGTTAAAAGCAGCAAGAACTTTCTTTTAAACCTGATACGTTGATTCGCGTTCACCGTGTTCCTCCACAACCTGCGTTGTCATAGCCTTGAAACACACTCCTTTCAAACGCAACTTAATTTTGATGCGCCTGTCGCAAACACCAACCTTAACTTTGCTTTAAAATGTTTCTTTAATAATTTTCCATTGATTATTGGAAGTTAAGGCTAGAGAAATTAGGCCGAGTGGGAGGTATTTTTATCGACTTTATATAATCCACAGGGGTTGTATGCTTTCGTTCAGTCAGCCATAACAGCGAAAAATTCTTAATAATTCTAAGTTGTATTTTGAGTTTGGCCCGCAGTGTAGATTGAATCTTCAACCCCATAAAGACTGTACTTTACAACTGAATTTACCAAATCCTTTATCTACTAAGCCATGAGTCATTTCGGTTTTATTTTATATTATTCCTGTCTGATGAAGTATGTTTAATTATCTTATTAAATATTGAATGTTTTTTTAATTGAAACTCTGGCAAGTGTCGGCCATTTCTAGTTGACATAAGCACCTAAATAGGCGCCATTAAATTTACTGCCACCTAGTGAGGAAAAGGCGTATTAATAACGCATATGGCCCAAATAGACCTCCAGATCTTGGCGACATAGTGATCAAAGGAAAATATGAGGTAATAATAATAATAATAATAATAATAATAATAATAATAAGAAGAAGAAGAAGAAGAAGAAGGTCGGAGCGTTTCGCTCCTTTTAATTGGGTTCCAGTTCTTTCCACAAATAGCGATTGTAATCGCTAAAAAAAGTAGATGACGTTCTTCTCGTCGCCATTGTTTACTTAGTTTCATGGCGATCTCATTTGTATTTTACATTTTTTTTTCTTCTCATTCAAACCTGATGTAATCAAACACATTTCTGACCTTTACTCATCAACGTTTGATTTTCAACTATCAAACATGACGAGATGTACAGAAGACGACACATCAGATTAGGGCGTGGATTATCAAGTCATATTCAAAGAAACTCATAATATTTTTTTAAGAACTGGAGCTTGCACTTTAGTACTTAGGGCACATAAATCAAATAAAATAGATCAAATAGGTGGACAAAACAGCGAAATATAAAAGAATATAATCTAAAAAATATAATAATAGAACAAAATCTTATCGGCAAAAAATAGATGGGGAGAAGTGTAGACAGCAAAATAAAACCGGAATTTTTGTAGTATCCGCTTTATTTACTTCAAAAATGCTAGTTTAGTCTCTTAAACGTCCCCCACCTATTTTTTGCTGATTAGGAGATTATGTTCCATTATTATAGTCTTTAGATTTTTATTTTTTTGCTGATGAGGAGATTATGCCCCAAGACAAAACCTTTGTCAGTTATTGTCAGTAATTATTGTCAATTTTAATAAAGTGAATATCGTTTCCGAAACGATCGTACACTGAAGTCGATTTTGTTTGTTTTTCCTTTTGAAACTGATTCATAATTTACAATTTTTAATCTTTTTACTCTCTCTCTCTCTCTCTCTCTATATATATATATATATATATATATATATAGAGAGAGAGAGAGAGAGAGAGGGGGGGAGTACGGCTATATAGAAGAGGAGTACGGCTCCGAAACGCGCGTGCCCGTAGAATACTGTTAAAAAAATAATATATATATATATATATATATATATATATATATATATATATATATATATTATTTTTCACAAATCCTAGTAACAGTCAAGCTACGGTGAAGAGGAGTACGGCTCCGAAACACACGTAGAATACTGTTAAAAAAATAATATATATATATATATATATATATATATATATATATATATATATATATATATATATATATTATTTTTTTAACAGTATTCTACGGACACACGTGTTTCGGAGCCGTACTCCTCTTCACCGTAGCTTGACTGTTACTAGGATTTGAACCCCGGACCTATGTATTTCAGTCCAGCGCTCTAACTCATTACACTATGATGGCATCGAAAATTTACTGTTTAGTTCTTATCGTTTATCTGTTTGCGTATTTTTTATTGTTGATTTTTATAAACGCTATTAAGGCTAACGTCTCTCTCTGTCTCTCTGTCTCTGTCTCTGTCTCTGTCTCTCTCTCTCTCTCTCTCTCTCTCTCTCTCTCTCTATATATATATATATATATATATATATATATATATATATATATATATATATATATTAGTGTTGGGACGTTTATTCGGAATCGGAATCGGGAATCGGAAAAATCGGAAGATATGGGTTTATCGGAATCGGAAAATTTGATGCCTATTTTCTGATGCCAAATCGATCCTTTTAATTATCCTTTTTTATTTGATTTTGTTTAAAGTAAAATCTTCCATTGCTGGTAATAATGATAAAATAATAAATATTTATTGATTTTAAATTACAAGTAAAACCATCCTCCACAAGTGTATTTTGACGTTTAGGAAAACATCTGCATACTTAACACGGTTTTTAGGAAAATTGAGGGAAATAACAATCTTATAGTTAAATAATTAGAGATTTATAAAGAATCGGAATCGGTAATTGTATCGTAATCGGGAATTTAGCACGGAATCGATAATTGTATCGGAATCGGGAAAAACATTGGAATCGTCCCATCACTAATACATATATATATATATATATATATATATATATATATATATATATATATATATATATATATATAGCCAGAGATGGCTCGAGTTGCCGAGTTCGAATACATCGACTGGTGTTAATCGTGACACCCTGCACTGAAGATTCCCGAAAGGATGAAACAACACTAGTGTCTGTAGGTATTAAATTATTATAGTAAAAAATAATTATGTCAGCCCCTTTAAGAAACTCGTTTCTTATTGTGGAGCATTTTCAGTTGGATTAAAGTCGGTCAATTTAGCTCTCTTTAGCATAGATCACCGTATAACGATTAGATCACTGCGACTGACGTAAAGTAATTTAAAATTAAAATGTTTAAATTCAACGTTATTTCTCGCGGTTAATGGTAGCCGATTGGATACGGTTTTGCTAGTCGAGCCAGAGATGGCTCATGTTGCCGGGTTCGGATCTGTCAAATGGTGTTAATCGTGACACCCTGCACTGAAGATTCCCGAAAGGATGAAACAACACTAGTGTCTGTAGGTATTTAATTATTATAGTAAAAAAATGATTATATATATATATATATATATATATATATATATATATATATATATATATATATATATATATACAGCAGTAGAGAAAATTATGGAGCACCAATGAAAAATCGAAATTATGATTCAAACTTATATATATATAAAGTTGAAAATAGGTGATTATACATTAAAAAATGTATTCTAACAACAATCATTATTTGGAATGTCCTACTTTTGCCTTTATAGCAGCTTTAATCCGTTTTTGCATATTATTGACCAAATTGTTTCAAGTGGCAGGATTTATTTTCTGCCACTCTTCAACTATTTTTTTTTCTTTTGATGAACATTTGTGCATTCTCGTTCTTTTTCCTAGATGAGATCACAAAGTTTAAATGGGATTTGGGTCCTTCTTGCTTTGCATCCTTTTAATCCCACTTCTAACAAGTTTCTTCCTACTGTTTGAGCTGATATATTTTTGTTTGCATCTTTCCTATGTTTAGCAGCGAACTCTTTAGAACTTTTCCTCCTATCTGCAAGGGATCATTTTTTCAAAGATCTTTCTTCCCTGGCGATCATAGATGTTTTACGGCCTTGTCCTGTTTTTAAAGACTTTGTTTCCTTGTACCTTTTGATTGGTGTTTGAACTCCTTCCTGGAACATTCCACCTTCCTGTTAATGTCTATCTGAGAATATCCTTCACCAGGTAAAGCAATAATGTGTGTCCTTTTTAATCTCTGATAGCTGCTGCTTTGGAGGCATTTTCAATTAAATATGCTATTATAATAGTACATATATATATATATATATATATATATATATATATACATACATAATTGTATACAATAACCGATATAATAGTATATATATATATATATATATATATATATATATATATATATATATTAGTATAGTATGTTATATACTATGACGGCCACTTCTTGATACACCAAGGTAGGGAACGACCTAGAGCTGATTATTAATTGATTTATTCATCGATTTCAATGACAATAAAAGTATGAGTGGGTGGAGCATGTTGACCCTCATTCCATTCTGGGAAAGGCCGAGTCTCCTTGTAAGATTATATATATATATATATATATATATATATATATATATATATATATATATATATATATATATATATATATATATATAAATTTGTAAACCTGAAAATGTTGTGAAATGAAAAATAATTTTTATTTACTTTTTTTGTGTTATTAAATTCCGAATTTTCGCCAATAACCTGGCTTTATCAAGGAGATGTCAGTTCGATTAAGTTTTTTTCGTCTTCTTCATAATGATGTAATAAGAGGTCGAAGCCAACCGAAGAAAAAATACGTCTAGTGTCCGTTACTGTTGATATCCATGTGCTGTCGCTTGGTTTAAGCGCCAAATTCGAGCAATGTAAAGTCACACATTTTAGAAAACATTTTTGTAATGAATTTAAATAAGAAAATTTGAAAACCTGAAAAGATTTGCCGGTTATTTGGAGGTGTGTGCGAATAAAAAAATAGGTAGTAGGTAGGAAGGGTCGAACCCGAACCACGAAGAAGGAAAAGAACGTGAAAAAAAGTGACTTCTTTGCCGTTGCGTCCATCGTCAAACCAGAAGTAGCGAAGGTTTAAATTAAGGCTCGTCAATCGAAAAGAGGGGATGATTTTCGAAAATATTGGCGAAAAAAGCGAACCCCCCTTGTAGAAAAGTGCTCAGTTTAGGGTGAAGGAATTAATGTTTTTAACATACTTTTTGATATTTATCGACCGAAAGGTTGGCTTCAAAACGATATCGATCTCGTGAAAATCTGTCGCTTCTGTCGAAAGTTTTAGGAATACATACATACGTACATGATGGCAGCAAATTCGCTTTCGAACATTGCCATCACTCGATATAGTACAAAAAAGGGGGAAAAAAGGTTTATAGAAACACGAAAATATTAAGTGATGGGCTGCACGAATGTGGCTTTTAAACCCTACTTAACTCTGGCATTCTTTAGCATACATTTATAGACATGCGCACCACTAGCAGCACGTTCTTGCTGTTTTCTATGCAGGATCAAATGCCGTATCAAACCGCCTGTCGTTTTGTACATCCGCCCGAAGTTGACACAGGTTAACTCTGACAACTCAAGACTGCTTTGTGGCCCGCTGCGCTGATGTGTAGACTCATCAGCCCAGCTCTGCATACATACATACATACATACATACTTACATACATACACACATACATACATACATGCATACATACAGGTAAGATTTATATTATAGACTTGACTGAGTGACTGCTTTGGCGTTGCGTACATCACCAAACCGGAAGTAGCGAAGTCTTAAATTAAGGCTCGTCAATGGAAAAGAGGGGGTGATTTTCGAAAATATTGGCGAAAAAAAGCGACCCCTCCTTGTAGAAAAGTGCCCAGTTGAGGGTGAAGGAATTAATGTTTGGGGCCAATTTTTCGATATTTGTCATCCGAAGGGTCGACTTCAAAATGATATCGAACTTGTGAAAATCTGTCCCCTCTGTCGAAAGTTTTTGCGAAACATACATACATACATACATTTAAACAGGTGAGATTTTTATATATATATATATATATATATATATATATATATATATATATATATATATATATATATATATATATTAGAAGGCCCCTCAGGTTGCTCAGTCGTAAAATTCGGACTGATTTCGTATTCATTATTATAGTGCCAATTCTCTATTGATTATATTGTACCCGATATATATAGTAATGAGTTCATATATAGTGCTCCTCACCTTGAGTTGAGCATATTGAGAAGTGAAAAACGAATTACCATTAGCATATAAGCGACGCTCTTTGTGTAAACAAATCGAGCGGGGTTATTTCGGACGATATCAAAACATCGTTAAACTCACTACTCGTTCAAGCAGCCGCCAATAGCGTAATGGTTAGAAGCCTTGACTGCCGTATAAACGGTCGGGTTTCAATCCTGGCTTGAGGTAGTTGCCTGTCTAGCCGCACTGATGAGCTGTGAAACAGCGAAACAGTACTGTATGTGGACGACTATAGTGCTCCTCACCTTGAGTTGAGCACATTGAGAAGTGAAAAACGAATTACCATTAGCATATAAGCGACGCTCTTTGTGTAAACAAATCGAGCGGAGGTATTTCGGACGATATCAAAACATCGTTAAACTCACTACTCGTTCAAGCAGCCGCCAATAGCGTAATGGTTAGAAGCCTTGACTGCCGTATAAACGGTCGGGTTTCAATCCTGGCTTGAGGTAGTTGCCTGTCTAGCCGCACTGATGAGCTGTGAAACAGCGAAACAGTACTGTATGTGGATGACTATATATATATATATATATATATATATATATATATATATAGTAAGTTATAAAATGTATATGGCGATTAAGCTACACTGAATATTTCGCGTTTCATCCACTCTAGGATTCCTCAGGCTTATTAATCCTAGAATGGATGAAACGCGGAATATTCAGTGTAGCTCAATCGTCATATACATTTTATAACTTACTAACTAGTTCTACCTACGTATTGAAGTAAATACTTAAAGTTTACGCATAAATCTATACTTTCGATTATTAATTTTATGTGAGTAAATTAAGTAGTTATATATATATATATATATATATATATATATATATATATATATATATCTTCACTGTCATCAGCTGAAATTGCAGTCAAAACATACAGCGCTTCATCCTTTTGTCATTACCGTCTTAGCCATCACCAGACCGATAGAAAAGGCTAAAAATTAAGTAACTTTAAGCTAAATATTTATATATATGCCAGAAGTTGGACGATTTACTCTTGCCAATATAAACTGCTTTGTTTTCAATTTTATCAGTGAAAGCCAAACAAGGAAAATCTTTTTCTCAAAAATAAACGTTAGCGACTGACATACGAACACGGCATCTTATATATGATATGAAAAGAAATTGGAATCTAAGGAAGATCTCAATTATTCCATTAATTTCAGAAACAACAAAATTTCAGAGCTACCTGGCAAATATACGTGATGAATCAAGTGCGAAAGAGCTGAAAAAAAATACACACACACACACACACACACACACACACACACACACACACACACACACACACACATTTGCACTTAAGATGACGGTCAGAATCTTCAAAAGATCTCTCGGATAGAATGTATGAAATACTGGGTAAATGTGTGCCATCCGGTAGGATGCCTTATTCCCAGCAAAACATAAAATGATAATAGCTGTTTTCTAGGTTGGCAGTATTTTGCGCGGACAGTTAACAGAGATGGCGGAAATTTTCTGTTTCTATGTCTATCCTTGTAGACATGTCACTAGTAAGGGTGCTGGAGGTAAACGTTTTGTCTGGGCTGACGTTATCCGCCTGATAGTCAGGGACCCTAACCTTGGATTAACCACTAAGGAGGCTGTCCTATCAGCAGGTGCAAAGTACTAGGGCTGCTGTATTGCCATTTTGGTGAATGGATTCTGGACCATGCAGTAGCTTCTGGTGGGGCCTCTCGATGCCATACTAGTGGGTAATTGTTACGGCTTTACCTTATCATTAGCTACAAATAAAAAAAATTATTCGTTTCTTTTTCTCTCTTAGTTTCCCCTCTCTGTCCTGCTCTAAGTAAATCTGACGACCTAGTCCACATATTCCAAAATTTCATCATGACAAGTTTCAAGAAAAAATACACGATTAAACCCGGTTCTCCAACTTCCAACGTAGACCCCTACTACCATGTCTCCTTCTCCAACATCAGGGGTCTACGTTCTAACCTTCCAGAGGTTGAAACCCAATTACAGGAGACTAAACCAGACCTTTTATTTTTAAGTGAAACTGGCATTGGACAGGCTATTTCCCTGGAAGAGTTCGCAATTAAAGGATACTCTAACTTAACTTCTAAATCTGACCCCCAAGATCGCCATGGGCATGGAATATGTGCCTAAATTAAAGATAGCTTTCCATGTGGTAGGGACATTTCCAGGAAAGATCCTAACTTACCCTATATATGCTTCCGGGTTGCTTTAGCTCACACTACTGCATTTATATTTACTCTCTATCGCCCCCACAACAGCGGAGTTACTATCTTTCAAAGCATATCTGAGAAAATTGACCAAGTCCTATCTGCTTATCCTTCAGCTAACATTCACGTATGTGGAGACTTCAATGTTCACAACGTCGAATGGTTGACCCACTCAAACAAGACCGATGATGAGGGGAGGTTCTGTCATGATTTCTCCATTGCCTATGACCTCACTCAGATTGTTCAGGAACCCACCCGTGTGCCCGACAATGACGGCCAGTATGCGAGCTTACTAGACCTTTTTCTCACAACTTGCCCTGAACTATGTTCAGTTTCTGTTCTGTCGCCTCTTGGATCTTCCGACCACTCTGTTGTATCAATTAAGATAAAAATGAAATGTAATATGTCCCCAGACGTACCTCTCCATCGTACAGTATATCGATACACTAAGGCTGACTGGGATAGCTTCCGTACATTTATATCTGATCTACCTCTGCATTCCATGTTTAAAAAGGATGTGTCCTCTATAGTATTAGACCTGACGGAATCGTTATTTGTAGGTATTGACCGTTTCATACCCTCGAAAAGGTTTCAGCAAAAACCTAACAGCCAGCCATGGTTCTCTCCAGAATATGCTGCTGCCATTGCGCACAGAAATCACTTTTTCCACTGCTTCCAACGTAATAGATGTATGGAAACTAAAGCCGCTTTCAGGACTGCCAGCAACCATTGTAAGAAAGTAATAAAGAACGCTAGAGAGTTGTATGCTCAATCTGTTAAGTCCAAAGTAGCTGAGCAGCGGCTTGGTTCCCACCAGTTTTAGCAAATAGCAAACAGAATCCTGAACAGAAGCGTGTGCTCCATCCCAACTATTATGAATGGACCTGAGGTAATCTCGTCAACATCAGACAAAGCCAAACTCTTTGTCAAGAACTTTGCAGCTAATTATACCCTTTGCGACCAAGGACGCCAACCCCCAATATTTTCTCCTGTATCGGAAAACACGCTATGTGATATACGTATATCTGTACGTGATGTTGCGAAGCTAATCAAAAACCTTGATTCCAGGAAAGCAACTGGCCCTGACGGTATTCCAATTATAGTACTCAAAAAACTTCAACCAGAACTAGCGCCCATACTTACAAAACTGTTTAAACGTTGTCTTAAGGGGAATAGTTTCCCATCTCCCTGGAAAAATTTATCAGTATGCCCTGTATTTAAGAATTCAGGTGATCGCTCATCCCCCTCTCAGTACAGGCCAATAAGTCTCCTGTGCGTCATGAGTAAGTTGATGGAATCTGTGTTAAATACAGAAGTAATCAACCATCTCAACAAAAATAACCTTCTTAGTGACACTCAATATGGTTTCCGTTCTGCTAGATCTACAGCAGATGTGCTTACAGTTATATCTCATAGGATTAGCAAATCTCTCGACGGAGGCCACCTTTCTAGGGCAATTGCTCTTGACATATCTAAGGCCTTTGATAGGGTATGGCATAAAGGTTTACTTCATAAGATCTCTAGCTATGGTATAGCTGGAAATGTCTTCTCAATTATTAAATCATTTCTTTCTGATAGGTTCTTAAGAGTAGTAGTTGAGGGGCAAAAATCAGAAGCTCACAGTATTAATGCCGGTGTCCCTCAGGGGTCCATCCTGGGCCCAATTCTTTTCCTGATCTGCATTAATGATCTTCCAAATCACATCCTTACATCATTTGTAGACATTTATGCTGACGACACTACCATTTATGGTAGCACATCTAAGACAGTAAACGACCAAGTTCTCTCCAATTCTCTCTCCTCTGATCTTGAACACGTAGTACAATGGGGAAAGGAGTGGCTGGTTACTTTTAATGCATCTAAAACCAAGCTTCTCTCTTTACATCATCAACATTCTGATCCACATCTGGCATCAATTGAAATGAATATCTCTCGTCTTGAGGAGGCCTCAAGTTTTGACAAGCTTCTGGGCTTGACCTTTACTCCTGATCTTAAATGGAACACGTACATCAAATATGTTGCCAAGGCCGCTGGAAAAATGGTGGGATCTTTCTATCGATCCGGTAAATATCTCACTGCTGATGCTATTCTCTATCTATATAAGAGCCAGGTACGTCCAAGGATGGAATATTGTTGCCACATCTGGGCAGGAGCTGCTAGAAAGGACTTGTCCTGCCTTGATAGAGTTAAAAATAGACTTCGTAACCTCGTAAGAGATGTCCTTTTCTCTTTCTTGCAACCTCTATCTCACAGAAGAGATGTTGCGAGTTTGTCTCTGATGTATCGTTATTTTCATGGAAGGTGTTCAACTGAGCTTCAATCTATGGTCCCCCCTCGCCAAACCTTCACAAGAAACACTCGTCTAGCTGTACACACTATCAATAATTCCCCCCCACTCTTTATCTGTGCCTAAACCTAAACGTAGATTCCATGAACAAAGCTTATTTCTTAGAACTGCACGCCTGTGGAATTGTCTTCTGTTTTCCTGCTTTCCGGCTGACTACAATATGGTTGTGTTCAAGTCTAATGTAAATAAGTTCCTGATGAGCCGTTCTATATAAGTTATCAAATTTACCAAATTTTCATTACTAATGATTACTATATTGTCCAATCTCTACTGTACACTCTTTAACCCTTATCCTTGTGTGGCCTCTTGGCCTTGATAAGTGGTGATACCTATGTAAAAAAATAAAAAATAAAAAAAATAAGAAACGTTTTTAAAAATGGAATACATCTAATATCTAGAATTGGACAAAACGTATTGGCTTTCTGGTTAACTTGTCATTCAAGCCATCTAAAGAATATATATATATATATATATATATATATATATATATATATATATATATAGAAAGAGAGAGAGAGAGAGAAAGAGAGAGAGTATATATAGAGAGAGAAAGAGAAAGAGAGAGAGTATATATATATAGAGAGAGAGTATATATATATATATAGAGAGAGAGAGAGAGAAAGAGAGAGAGAAAGAGAAAAAGAGAGAGAGACTTCTCTCTTAAATGCTGTCTCTAATTTTATACTGATCAGCATAAGAGAAAGTTGTTTGATCTATTTTCACAAACAGTTGCTGGTTTACTGTATCTTTGTTGGTGGGCTGGGGCGGAGCAACTTGTTTTTTTTTATTGTTGTGTTTTAATTGATATACAAATAAACAAGTTGCTCTTCTCCACCCTGTACCACACTTTCTAAGTATGACATCGGAGGCACGTTTGCTTTATGTATTGAATTTATTAAACTCAGTCGCAAATGAAGTCGCACGTTTTCTAGGCCTTGATCATGGACTTCCTTGAATAGAATTTGCCTGATTTCGTGTGGATTTCCCTAGAAGAAAAGCCCAAAGCATACAATATGCTGCACGAGAGACAAAGAAATAGATACGTAGAGAGACGGAACGATTGGGATATATTTATAGAGGCATGCATGCATGCAGCTTCCCTTCTGTTTTTAGCGGCCCTGCTGTTTTAGCGTCGACGACCCTTGACTCTCCCAATCGTAGAGCCATGGGAAGACGAGTAAGAGCAGAAGTTTCCCGTTACTTTCCTGGAACTTTTTACGACTCGACGCAAATTTGTACGATTCTTAGACGTTTCTAACCCTAACCCTAACACTAACACTAACGCCTTCAGATACCAACCTGGACATTTTTACGACTCGGAGCGGTACATACATCGACTAGCCTTTCCAAATGGTCACCCATCTGGTACTGGCAAAGTTCATCGTTGCTTAATTTAAATGATCTGGTGATTGTTCCTTAGACGTATCGAGGCATACGTGTTTATTAAATGTTGTCTTTATTTTTATACTGATCATTGCAAGCGGGGTGCTTTTGATCTCTTTTTTTTCACAAACCTTTGGTATAATCCGTGTTTTCTAAATCGTATAAAAAAAGAAAAAAAAAAACGATGTCTCTTCCCATAGTTTAATATTTGGATTTAGTGTCGACAAAACAATAACAATAGTCATGAAAATATCAATGAGGTTATTGTCAATCCCATCGCTAGAGCGTCATTCAAATTAGAGCAATTCACGACGTCTGAAAAAGTATGATTCTCTATTGTTTCAAAAATCTTTCTTTTTTCGCCGAATATGGGTTGGTGACGCCTAAGGTTGAAATAAATTTGCGAAACGCGCATATTTTATTGACGTATCGTGTGATTTTTCACACACGTTTTTTTGTGATGTTATATACATTTTATTTCCGTGTTCTCTGATCTGCGATAATTTCATCTATAATATAAATGTCAACTGTCTGTTTAAATGTATGTATGCATGTTTGCTTAAAACTTTCGATAGAGGCGACGGATTATCACGAGATCGATATCATTTTGAAGGTCGACCCTTCGGACGACAAAAATCGAAAAAATTGACGAAAGATATTAACTCCTTCACCCTCAACAGGGCACTTTTGTACAGGGAGGATCGGTTTTTTTCGCTAACATGTTTTGCAGAGGATTCAATTCTCGCGTTCACGACGTCGCTTAAAAGGCGTTATTTCGACTGCTCGTGACGTTACAACTACGGTAGGAACATCGATTAGACAGTTGCTTTTTCACCACTTTTTCCCCTGGCGCGTTACGGCTTCGAGTCTGCTTACTAATCCATTTTGTGCGCTCGCAATTTTTCTTTTTTTCTCCCTCTCTTTCCTCAACTAACACCCTTACACTCGCATCCACTTTCTTTTCTGCCTTCGAGTCACGGGTTCAAGTCTGCCTACCTGCTACAACTTTTTTTTTTTTTTTGCTCAACACACCTTCAAACACCCAAACAACGCCGAGCACCCAAGCTAGTTTTACATAGGTCCTCTTGCTCATTGGTCTTATGTTTCAATTGTTTTATAATGCAGGAAATAAGCTAAAAAGGTGCAGTAAAAAAAAAAATACTCCCCCAATATTTTCTACAGTATTGTCATTATTGCACAGGATCGTATCTATCTCTCTATCTATCTATCTATCTATCTATCTATCTATTTTTTAAATATTTTATTTAATTTCACCCTAAACAAGGCACATTGCCACTTTGATGTAGGAGGCTACTATTAGAGGCACAGGCTACAGGGGTACTAGGTGGGGAGTTGGGCAGCAAAGTGTCGGTTCACGTTACACTTGAACTTCTGCATGTCAGTACAGTTGGGGAAGTAGGAACCTGGCAGGGAGTTCCAAAGTCTAGCGGTTCTGGGGAAGAAACTACTGGAACAGAAGGCTCTCTTACATCTAGGGATCTCTACTGTGAAGGGGTGGGATTGTACTGCTTGTTGGGTTTGTCGAGGGTATTTACATAGAGGGGGTACAAGTGCTTGCATCTCGCCGGAATATTCACCGTTAAAGTACTTGTAGAACAGGCAGAGGGATGCAACATTTCGTCGATGGGACAGAGGCTGAAGCTTAGATGACAGTTCAGGACCTATTAGGTTGGCGACTCTCTTTTGAATCTTGTCTAGGAGTGAGAGACTAGTAGCAGATGCACCAGCCCAAATATGACAACAATACTCCATGTATGGGCGAATGGTGGCCTTATAGAGGTACAGGATACTTTCAGGCGTCAGTAGCTTTCTAGCACGGTGGAAAGAACCTACCTTTTTCGCAGCGATCCTGGCAATGCTCTCAATGTAATTGATCCAACTCATGTTTCGTGTGAACTTTAGGCCGAGCAGTTTAAAAGATGGGCTTTCAGATAAAGAGTATTTGGCCATTGCTATTGGTATTGGAGAAGGTTTCTTGAAGTTATTGAAGGAAACAAGTTTAGTCTTGGCAGCATTGAATGTGACGATCCATTTTTGTCTCCATTCCACTACAGATTGAAGGTCATCCTCTAGTTTTTCTGCCATTTATTTAGATATGTGTTCATTTGTTTTCCTGTCGTGTCTGTTATAGAGCGTAGTGTCATCAGCATATATACCAATATCACAGACAATTTTGTCAGGGAGGCCATTTATGAATATTAGGAATAATAGAAGTCCAATGATAGAACCCTGAGGCACTCCCGCGTTGATATCATATTGTTTAGATGTACGGCCATCGATAATTTTTCTCTTATCTAAGAAGGATTTAATTATGTTAAGTATTCTTCCAGTGATACTGTATGATCTGAAGATCTTCGTGCCATACCCTGTCAAAAGCCTTAGATATATCTAGAGCTACCACTCTACCCTTCCCTGCTTTGTCAAGTGAATGATATATAATCTCGGAGATTACAGTTAGAATGTCTGCTGTGGAACGGGCTTGCCTAAATCCATATTGTTGGTCGGTTAGAAGTTTATCATCTGTAAGATGATGGACTAGAGCTTGGTTAATTATGGACTGAAATATTTTGGCAAAAAAGTGGGAGGAGGCTTAATGGGGTAGTAATTTGCTTGGTCAGTTCTTTCGGCAGAATTCTTGAAAACTGGTACCACAGAAGCAGTTTTCCAGCAGGCAGGGAAGCAAGATTCATTAAGGCATTTGTTGTAAAGTTTGGAGAGAATTGGAGCTACTTCGGCGGAGCACTTTTTTAATAGAACAGCCGGGATGAGATCAGGTCCACATGCTTTTGCAGTGTCAAGATTTCTTATAATAGCATGCACCTGAGAAGGGGTGATTTTCAGATCGTCAAGTGTGGCGTCTGTCCGCAAAGGAAAGTCTGGAAGAGGGTGGTTAGCAGGGTCTAGTGTGGAGTTGGAAGCAAACCGACTGGTAAGCATGTTAGCCTTCTCGGTTGCTGAGTAAACAACTTCATGATTGTGGGATAGTGGGAGGAATTGTTGATTGCCCATTATTTACTACACTATTGTAGATTTTCCAGAAGTCACGGGTTCCTAATTTCTGAGCTTCGATGCGTTTTTGGGTTGTTTCAGTAAATTCTCTCTTAGCTGTCGCTATTTCTTTCTTACAGTTACTTCTGTCTTCTATATACTTCTATCTGTTTGAACTGGACTTATGTCGGTTAAATCTGTGGTATGCGTGCTGCCTTTGCGCGATCGCAGCTGCACATGTAGAAGTAAACCATTGGGGAGAGTTATGCTTGCTATAAAATTTCCGCGTGGGGACATGTGCTTTAATTGCTTTTTTTGAACTATTCAGTGGTCTAATTTGCGCACTGTTCAGCAGGAAGTGAAAAGATATTTCGCCATGTGGCGTCTCTAATGATGGCTTCCCAGTCGGCCATTTTTTTTATAATATCTCGTTGTTTTGAGCAATGGCTCTTCCATTTTGGCTCTAGAGTTTAGGTTAATTTCAACTATTATCACTACATGATCAGCATTCCCAAGTGGGCTGTGGGCGTTCGTAACACAATCATCAGGAACTGTGGTCAGAAACAGATCTAAAAGTGATGCGTGTTGTTCTTGCTGCTCAGGGAAACGGGTTGGAAACGTAACCGTCTGTGATAGGGAATGAGATATAGAGAAGCTATGTGTTGTGGTACCACCTGCGTCTGTGTAATTAGAGAATCCAAGCCAGGTACTGTGGTGGACATTGAAGTCACCAAATACATGAACTTGTGCGCTAGTGGCGAGGGAAAGTGCTGTATCTATGCTGTCAGAGACTTTGTTTATTAGGGTACAGTTCTGGGTCAAGGGAGAGCGGTAGAGAAAATAAAAGTAACTAATGTTATGTTGCATGTTCAGTCTAAAGCACATAAAGGCTTGATCGTCCGATTCTAGTTTTCTTTCTCTAGTCAGGGGGGGGGGGGTCTTTCGAATATAGACTCCAAGCGCGTGCGTATTTCTGTCAGAGTCATTACGGCAGATTGGGAGATATCCGGGTATGTTAAAGTAGTTAGAGGGGATGGAGCAGTGTAGGTTAGTCTCGCTTAGTGCTAAGATATCCGGGGTGTTTGTTAGGAGAAATGCTTCGACATCCTTTAAATTAGTTCTAAGCCTACGGATGTTAGTAAATGCAAGCCTCAAGGGAGGAGGCAATTTGATTTTCTTAGTGTTTTGTCATGGTTAAGGCGTAATTTTAGATTGCACTATCATTTTTTTAAAGTTTCAGTTTAGGTAAGGGGTGCTGAACAAGTGGTTATGCAGACATGCAACACAAGTAGATCATCAGCTGCCATTCCATCTAATAGGACCGTGGCCTCAGCAAAGCCCACCGAGGATGAGTGCAGGGTCCTTTTCCATGCGCGACATGGCACTACAAATATCCCGATATTATTCAACTGTTGATGGAGCAGCCACCTGTACTACCAGTCGGGAACAGCAGCAAGGAACTGTCAATCCTGTACCCTCAACCCATCAGACGATGGTCAACCCAATCTACTTTTACTGGCATTATGATGTTCACGCACCCCCAACTGCCCAGTTTAGAGGGGATGGGATGTGTTGGGAGAGGAGAAAATCGGCGTTCATTGTCCTAGTCAGGAAACAAGATCGACCACTAAGTGTTTCTGTCAAATCCCTGTGCTTCGACCTCTACGCCTAGCTAATAAGCAAAGGAGTATGGAAGCTGGGCGATAGACAGTGCCTATCTACGTCTTAAGCAGTTTAGATTTGCAGACCGGTAATTTGTTCGAGTCACCAGCTCTAGGAAAGATGTCACCCAAGAATGGAGGGGACTCCCTCCCCTTAGGTTTAGCTTCAGAGTTTTCCTTCTCCTAGACGGATGACCTGGGAAGATCTAAGAGTCCATCAGCACCGAGAGGGTTTACCCCGCGCCTGAGTCCAAATCCAGGTATTTTTGCGACCCCGCATGGGTAGTTAATGTTACTGGGTCAGTATGTAAATGTTATGTCTACTAAGAAATTACACTCCTCAAAGAGATTAAGGGACATTGCTATTACATTGTTACTGGAGGAGGAGGCGAGTAACAGTTCATGCAGCAGGTTAGTTGGAAAGAGTTAAGATATGGTTTAATATTTTTCCTTTAAATTTAGAAAAAAATTTTATTAAAAATTTTTTTTTTAAATTTATTTATATGTTGGCTTAGGAATAGGATAACGCATTACAGAATGAGTTTATATTAAGCGTGTGTAATGTATGAGTGTTAGTAGCAGCTTGAGGAGTAGAGTAGACTTAGTTGTTAGGAGAGGATTAACTTACAGAATACAGTAGAATTCATTTTTAGAATTTATAGTCAAGTAAAATTTAGTTATAAAATTTTTTTTTTTAATTTATTTATTTAACATACAAATCAGACAATGGCAGTCGTCTTGGAGGAAATGAATATATTGGATATACGTAGCACGCAAGAGAGGGGTTGTTTCTACCGTAATAAGACTACGTGGCGCATCGGAATTCGTAGTTTACGACAGTCACTTAGGTCAGGCACAAACCAGTGTGTATCTATTCAGAAAGTCATAGTGACGTATCTAGAACCACTGTATATCTATTATCTAAAAAGGAAATTTGCGTGTCTGTGTGTCTGTGTGTCCATTCCCTATGGACTCGAAAACGGCTGTGTCGATTTTTAAGAAATTTCAAACGAAGATACGTTATGTACCTGGCAATGTTCTTAGATGGGGTTTGTATCAGAATGCCTTCGATAATCATCCATAATCGATAATCGAAATAATCCGATGTAAGAATTGACAAGCGATTTGGAAGTTAACAACCTAACATCACAAGTGCATTTGATAATTCTTATTATCACATAAGCCGAAAGGCCCGATATATTAAATCAACAGAAGTTCTTTGATATGACAAGGGCGCGTTCAAATTGAATGTTTCTGTTTAGAACAAAATTGAACATGATACTTGACTTTTGCATTTTAAACTTTAATCCAAGCTGTTATATATAAAAATAATTTTATAAAATCAACAATAAGTTCTCTACGGTGCAATGTAGACTACAATGTGTTGTGGACTAAGTCACTGCAAGAGGCATGTGAAGCTTCCTTAAGATGCATCTCGATAGGCTTCCAATTAGAGCAGGCAATCAATCGATTTAAAACTGGGCGATTTAATCGATTTTTATGACAATAAAAATATGGGAGTGTGAAACATTCGTTGATCATCATTCAATCCCGGGCAACGTCGGGTCATCCTGCTAGTACTGAATAGTTTTTGTGCTTTAAATGATGACAAAGCACAAAAACTATTCAGTACTAGCAGGATGACCCGACGTTGCCCGGGATTGAATGATGATCAACGAATGTGGATTTGATAGTAAAAATACTGCAAACCTGTAGATGGAGTGGCATTTAATTTGGCCACATTGAATTTTCTCGCTCACATGCTCCTATTTCGAATTAGTGGCCTTTGGTCGTCAGCAGTCGACTGTTTCTCTTGTAGGAAAGCGTGATAAACTATATTTTAAATCTAATCTAGCTTTAAACATCGAAACGATTGCAAACTACAAAGAATAAAACTATAAAAACGAATTATGTTTATTTGTTCATTTGAGGATTGTCATCCTCATCTTCATTGTTGTCGTTTTTATGACGTTTCGGCCAACTATTCCTCTGGCCTTCTTCAGGTGGTTAACCGCGACGGTATAGGAATGCTGAGTCTCTTACCTATATCCTCAATAATTACTGCCTTCAATAGTTGTTGCCGTCTCACCACGTTTTTGCCAACTAATCCTCTGGCCGGCTTTAGGTAGGATTGAAACCGCTATCTTCAGACAATGCTCACCTGGAACTGTAGAGATTCAACGTCTCTATTCACTGCGCCACAACAATTATAAAAGATGAGGATAATAGTCCGCAAATAAATAAATAAAATATATCAAATTATTCGTCTCAAAGAGAATTCCAATTGTTAAATGCTCTTTTTATGTTCGGCTGTTTAAGAGTGTTAACTTTGTTCAATATCAGGCTGTTGTTTCTTCAATCTAATTTTTTTATTATCGATTTTCGATACTTATCGGAAGCATTCAGATCAAAAACCTTTCTAGGGACACTCACAGACACAAAAACTAAATTTATATAGTATTTCAAAAAAAGCCGAGCCATTTCGGATTCGATAGGGTACAAAATGTCTCACACTCACAAAAAGTGTATTATATATATATATATATATACATATATATATATATATATATATATATATATATATATTAAAGTTTGTTTTTGAAATATGGTTACTTTCAATGTATACCGTTTTCGTTTAACGGGTCAAGATTGTTATTTTAAAAACCAGTCCCCGTTAATTTTGAGTTAAGCTCAATGTATCTATTAAATAAGTGCAGAGCATATATAATGCAAAATTTTGTTGAAAATTCAAAGACTCGTGACTATACCTTTTGTTGTAAAAATCTAATGGATAAACATCTGAAGGAGTTGGTGGGGGCAGGATATTTTTACGGAAACATACATCGTAAAATTGCTAACGCATTAATGAAACAGCTGGAAAAATCATGAAAATAAACGAAGGTTATAAAAAAGAAAAAGTGAGTCTTTGAATTTTCAACAAAATTTTATACTATATATATATATATATTTAGTAATGTGATTGATAGCTATCTTTACCTATCGAGCTTATTATATATCTAAATTACAACGAGCACTTTTTCTTTCCTGTATTTTATTTAAACTAGTAATTTCACTATTACATTAAAATACACTCTGCTCTTTAGACTATTGTTCTAATCTCCTTTAAATATATATATATATATATATATATATATATATATATATATATATATATAGTAATTTATAAGATATATATGGCGATTAAGCTACACTGAATATTCTGCGTTTCATCCACTGTAGGATTAGTCAGGCTTATGTGCGAATTTTGTGGTTGCTTCTTGTTTTTATATATGTTGAGGATTTCTAGTTATCCAATCAGCTTTCTAGTATCCACCACGCCCTCTCCTATCAGCCAATGGGCACGCATTTTATCGAACAAAGGATCTGTTTTAGAACTAGGTTAGTGGTTTAAGGTAGATCTTTTCCCTCCTTTATATATATATATATATATGAATATACCTATGTGTACACACACATGCACACATATATATACATATATATATATATATACATATATATGTGTGATCGTTTATGCATATTCATGTTTATTTAATTTATTTATTTGTTTGTTTTCTATTGTTATTGTTAGTTTGTATCTCTATCCTAGAGAAAGTTTTATTTTGTGAACACAGTTGTTTGCTATTTCTCGTCTACAGTTTAATAGATTTTGAGGTTCTTTAAAGTACAGGATAGCAAATTTTTCATGGAGGCATAATTTACATGGGTCGTCTAAATGTCTGCATGTGGTAGCTTGTCTCATTATTTTCCATTCGACTACCGGCGAATGTCCGCTTTCTTTGAGTTCCCAGTATTTATTCGCTAGTGTTGTTTTTATACGGTGTTATATATATATATATATATATATATATATATATATATATATATATATATATATATATATATAATTACTGCCTTCAATAGTTGTTGGCGTCTCACTACGTTTTGGCCAACTAGTCCTTTGACCGGTTTTGGGTAGGATTAAAACAGCTATCTTCAAACAATGCTCACCTGGAATCGTAGAGATTCAAGGCCTCTATTTTCTGCGCCATGCCCCCTCCCTCAGAGGAATAGTTAGTCGAAACGTCGTGAAACAGCAACTATAAAGGTGAAGAAAACAGACTTCAACAGGCAAATAAATATACAAATTACTCATCTGAAAGTATTCAAATAATAAAATAAAATAGAAATCATTTTATGTTTCAAATTTTTTTAGATGCGGATTGATAACTCGTTAACGTTAATTGAATTATTCGGACTTCATTTGCGTTCACACATTTTCCATTTTCTTTGTCGTCGCCTTGCCGCATAACAACATCTACATACCTATCCTCGCTCCTGGTCGTCTTGCTGTAAGTTACTTGTCACAAATGGGGTTAAAAAACTAAATAAAGACATTTTTTATATAAAAAAGTGAGTCAGTTTTCAGCTCTATCTTTATCTTTACTCTTATATATGAGTCACTTGTGCGTGTGTGTGTGTGTGCGTGTGTATGTGTGAGAGAGAGAGAGAGAGAGTTTCTTCCTCATAGGTTCCGAAACGGTTGAGCCTATCTTTTTCAAATTTCATACACAGCTGACAGTGTTCTTAGTTGTACAAAACTTCACCCGATAAGTATTAAAAATCAAAAGGTCCGATATTGAAAATAGTATTCCTCACTTTATAGATAAAAAAGAAGAATTTTTTTCAGGGGAATATTTTACCTTACACCGGCCAAGAGAAAGGATCTCAGCAAATCATTTCTTCTTAAAAAAGAAAGAGATTTGTCGGCATGTGGAGAAATAGCTCAGTTGTAGAGCATTGTACTAGAGATCGAAGGATCCCCTGTTTAAGCCCGACTGTACCTCACCATTTTTTTTATTATTATTAATTAATGTGTTCAGTTTACGAAAAAAAGAGGTGCCATTTAAAATCGCCGCAAATCATTTCTTCGTTTGCATTTATCTTCAAGCCCAAATATCAGTTGACGTGTTATTGTTAAACAAACACAGACGGAATTTGGTGAAGGACATTATCATTAGTATTAATTTATTTATCTAATTTGTCTTTGCTACTTAGTCCACCGGGCAAATTATTCAATGTAATATATCAATAGAGGCTTAGTTCTATAATAATACATACGCAATCTCCATAAATTACAACATTATGTTAAAGCGTATTGTACGACCGGGTAACACCGGGTGTCCGGTTAATTTAAAATATATATGTCCGTAAGCATTTGGAGAAAGTGAAACCGAAAATTAAAAATACATTCACCTAAAACTGTCTTGGAATATTGCCATTTGCTGCCCTTATATAAACCGAGTACATCACCATTTTATGTTTCATTTTTTTTTCTTAAATTAGGATTGCTAATTCATATTTGTTAGATTATTCGGAACACTATGTTCAGCTTGAATCACATTCGCAAAACTTATCGGTGGATATATCGTGACGAACTCGGGAATCTTTCTGTCGAACTCAGAAATCTGCACGGAAGAACTCCTAGCGTAATGAATAAAACAGTTGGTAAAATTCAGTTGCAAATTACACTCCTCTGGAGACTGAAGGTTCGGTCCTTAATGCGGGCAGTACTAAAATAAAATTACAGATTAATTAGGAGTTCTACGGCTGACGGAACAAGAGCATGCTACCTCTGCTGATTAAATAAAAGGTTCCGTTCAAAATTCGGTTATGACTTCAGAATTCGAAAAAAAAAAAGAAAAGATAATTGAGTTCGATACTGACTACAATATGGTTGTCTTCAAGTCTAACGTAAATAAGTTCTTGATGAGCCGTTCCATATAAGTTATCAAATTTACCAAATTTTCATTACTTATGATTACTATATTGTCCAATTTCTACTGTACACTCTTTAACCCTTATCCTTGAGTGGCCTCTTGGCCTTGATAATGTGGTGATGCCTATGTACAAAAAAAAAAGATACTTGAAAATGCTCAAAGGTTACATCACTCGAAAGGTTCTGCGAATAGCACTGAAGATGTGGCAGAGTACGTCGCAAGGAACATAGGACAAATAATAACTTTACATTTTTTTGTAATAAACAACATTTATTTACTCATTCTCCCGCTACGCGTGACTTCTCGTTACGGCCGTGACGTCACCAAAATCCGAAGAATCCAAATAATAAAAATTCAATTTTATTAGAATTTTTTTTTCAGATATGAAATCTACAATTGAAAATTATTTCATTTTCATTGGATACGTAAATGTAAACGATCTTTTGGTCTGTTTTAATGGTATTTTTGCAGAAAAAAGTGCAATTTTATTTAATAAAAATTCTAATTTCTCTGAAACCTCCGTATAATTAGTGTTAATCAGTTGATACCAGTTAATGAATCAATCATGAGAATAAGAAAGTGATAAGTCTGATACAACATGATTCTGTTTACACGTCAATATCATGTCCTCCTAGCAAAACAACATACATACGATTAATACATTTATTATCTGTCTGTTAAAAGAACAATATCTTACATCCACTAGATAACACATGACACGTTTTAATACATCATCTCCTCCAATAAAAATCAATATGCAACAGGCGGGCGTAAAACACAAATGAAATAGTCTAGTCTTAAAGTCGTAAAAGAGCAAGATATTAGTCGTTATGTGGATGATGATGATGATGATGATGATGGTGATTATGATTATTATTATTATTATCATCATTATTATTATTATGATGATGATGATGTTGATGATGATGATTTAGTCTCTTTACCCTTCGGAGTCGTCGGGGCGCTGCATTACTTGTTGAAATGCAGAATATTGCAAGAATAAAAAAATGACCCCCATCAAAAATAAATAAAACGGATACTGTGATCAAAAATCAAGACCCTGCGATCAGTAATCTGAAGTTCTACCAACAAACCTATTTTGACTTTTTCATATATATGGCTTAAAGCATTCCATCAATGTAACCCTATTTTCCAATAAAAGTATGACCTTTCCGTGAGCGTGACCTTGACTTTTGAGCTAAATATTCAAAATTATATATATATATATATATATATATATATATATATATATATATATATATATATGATTATTTACTATGATAATTATTAAATACCTACAGACACTAGTGTTTCATCATTTCGGGAATCATCAGTACAGAGTATCACAATTCACCGGTCGATAGATTTGAACAGAAGCTATATATATATATATATATACATATATATATATATATATATATATATATATATATATATATATATATATATATATATATTATACAACTGAAAAACGTCTCGCTTTGGTATTGAAACGGTATATCCGGTCTACAGTTTCCGGTTTGAAAAATTATGCGCATACGTAATTCAATAAAAACAAGGCCATGAAACTTGTTTTTTTAATCAACCTTTTATGCGTTTAAAATATGCAAATAAAAACAAAACTAAATCTCTTCTGCTTTTTTTATTTAATCGGCATTTTTCGAATTTTCATTTTTCATTGCAAGTTTGAAACGTTTTTAAAGAATTTATGTTTAGTTAAAAGAAAAACTAATTCGAATAAAATCCGATATTTTTTTAAGAAATACAGAAGTTTTTAGTGCAATTGCTTAATTAAAAAAAACTTTCATTTTCATTTGTTGACCGTTTAAAATTTCTATAATTCATTTTATTATACCATAATTTAAGACGCTAAAACCAACGCACACCATTTAACATTACGAAACATTAATAACTGGAAATGTTCGCGAAGCAAATTGCACGGTGAAATGTAATATTTATTAAACAAGTTAAACGACTTTTTAATGAAACAAAATTCATAACATCAGATAAAAATGCTTTAGCAGACCAATTAAAAGCTTGTCTTTTAAAAGTTGATGTTTAGAGGTATTCCGCTTTTGCCTATACTAGCAGAAGTACACGTATATCAAATCTGATGCCAGGGACGCTGGGAAAATGGCGGGATCTTCTACCGCCCCAGAAGATATCTCACTACTGATGCAATTCTCTATCTATATAAAAGCCAAGTACGACCAAGGATGAAGTACTGCTGCCACATCTGGGTAGGAGCTGCTAAAAACAGCCTATCCTGCCTTGACAGAGTACAAAATAGACTTCGTGGTTCAGTGAGGGGTGCCCTTTTCTCTTCCCTGCAACTTCTCTCTCAAGGAAGAGATGTTGCAAGCCTGTCTTTGTTTTATCGCTATTTCCATGGCAGGTGCTCGTCTGAGCTCCAATCTCTCGTCCCCCCTCGCCAATCTTTCACGAGAAACACCCGTCTGGCTGAAACTACTGTCAATAATTTCCCACACTTTTTATCTCTGCCTAAATCCAAACGTAGATTCCACGAGAAAAGTTTCTTTCTAAGAACTGTACGCCAGTAGAACTCTCTGTCGCTTGCCTGTTTCCCACCTGACTACAACGTGGACGTCTTCAGGTCCAACATAAACAAACTCTTGACAAACCGCCCCCTTAAGTAAGACACTCTATCAAAACCCCCAATACTAATGATTACTACAATACTATCTCATTGATTACTGTACACGCAATAACCCTTATCCCTGAGTTGCCTTCGGGCCTTGATAAGTGGTGATCACCATGTAAAAAAAAGTACTCGTCGTTGACTGGGTTCAAAGACAGCCTACAGAAAATGGACTGTGATTGATTGATGAAAGTATGATAGACTATGAAAAGGAGGAGGTTGTAAAGAGATAGGTTTTGATACTCAAAAATTTTACCCTAAGCAAAATATGATGAAAGTAAAGATAATTTTCGCGAAAATATATTTTTTTATATCAACTTGGTTTCCATTCGTAGCCAAGAGTGACCAAATGAAGAGCTCTGTTTTCAATTTGAAGGAGGGGCACCTGAGCATTATGTGTTAACAATTTAAGAGAGTTCCGTCAACGTAGGAATATTTATAAACATATTTTAATGTTTTCCGTTATTTTGTGCTTGAGGAATATTCGATTATGGCATGTGTAGTTCATACAAAAATTCATTTAAGTAGTTATCGCCTCAAATTTCGTTTTAATTTCAGTTCGCTGAAATTATTTCAAGTAAAGAGCATTAAAAACTATTTCAAAACAACAAAAAACATGAACTGAACTTTTATTGACTATGGTAACATTTATTTCTTGTATATATATTTTTTCGGGTAGTCGTTTGTTGGCTTTTCTCATAAACACCCTTACTAAATAATATCGACGAAATATCGAAAAACAAAGAATTAAAAACAGTTTTGAAAAATGAAGTTTTGTTGAGTTGAAAAATGAAGTTTTACTTACTTTAGTAAAATAATCCGAAACAGCAAAATGGGATATTAAAAAAGTAAACACGTAATTACTTTAGTTTTTTAAAGCAAAGAATCGATATGAATATGAATAAGAAGAAAATAACCCCCTTTTCAAGCAGAACATCTTCGTTTTAGTTTTACAATATTGAACGGTGTATTATTGCGCCGTTGGATTCAGGGTTGTACTATTGTAATGTAAAGAACACACAGAAAGGGTTATAATCAACTGAATTCCTTCTAGTACACTGACAAAAGGCTTAAACAGATATATAAATAAAAATAAAAAGGTTATGTAAATGTTTTTAAAAAGACACGTAATCACGTGAGCAGGATTTTTCCTTCTTTTGACTCGATAAGAAGTAACGTTCTTATATTTTATTATTTATATATTTATCTATTTTCCAAAGAGTGCCACGTGCAAGTGGAGAAGGAAGAACAGTTATGCAAAATTTGTGTCGAGAATTGTCTAAAGTTCCGACTTTTTCTTTTTTTTTTTGGTTTTCACTTTAATAAGAACGTGAATTTATGAGGTGAATTTTTTCCACACAATATGATTCAACTAAAAAAAAGCTAACGTGAATTAAGATTAAATTTAAGGTGTTATTGTGGACCCTTACCCCTTTTATAATACCTTGTAAAACTTTGTGACATATTTCCATTCTATGGAGGTCAAGCCCGAACGAACACTCAATAATTTCATTATACCATATTTTTTCAAACTGAAACATAAGTATCAAAGTATACTTACGCAAATAGATATGAAAAGTCTTTGTTAATGTCTGTGCCTATTTCCATGGAGTACAGCCGCGAACGCAGACCCCACAATTTTATTATACCATCCCTATTTAAGTTGAAACATACTTATCAAAGTATTCTTATGTATATCTATATCAAAAACCCTTGTAAACTTTTTTTTTCATTTTTATTTCCATACTTTGGGGTCCAGGCCTGAACGCAGACCCCACAATTATTATGAACCACCGTTCTGCTAGATCAAACATACCATTTCTGATCTTCGATACATCTTCTATCATTATATGGAATAAGTTTTTTAAAATAGTCAACCATATAGGAGCCTATTCGTAACCACACACACACACACACGTTCAGCTATATATATATATATATATATATATATATATATATATATATATATATATATATATAGATATAGATATAGATATAGATATATAGATATAGATATATATATATATAGATAGATATATACATAACTACTTAATTTACTCACATAAAGTTAATATACGAAAGTATAGATTTATGCGTAAACTTTCAGTATTTACTTCAAAAGTGCTCAATACGTAGTTAGAGCAAGTTAGGATTCCTCAGGCTTATGCGCAAATTCTGTGGTTGTTTATCGTTTTTATATGCGCATCTTCTATTGAAACGCGGAATATTCAGTGTAACTTAATCGCCATATACACTTTATAACTTACTATATATATATATATATATATATATATATATATATATATATATATATATTAAAATAAAGGTGTAGTCACCAACAATGCGTATTTTTTAACATTATTTTATTATTCTGTGTCTTGGTTTTTCATTGAGAATTATGTTTGGATCATGGTTATAATGTTTTTAAGTCATTGAAATCGTTTTTACGCGCGTTTCAGACGTTCTGGGAAGCGTCCTCGTCAGAAAGTATTTTCAAATGTGTTGGAGATGTAAGAATGGCAATTTTCGTAGTTCATTGGAAGTGTTTCCAAGGGATGGAGGCTTGTAAGTGATTATTATTCATTGGCATGTTCAATTTTTATTACTCTTTTATTGGGCTTGTCGAGGCCGCTGACCTGGCTGTAGTCACTCTCTCTTTCTGCTAGTGTTTTTTTCTTTTCCTTTAGGGTGGCGTAGGGTGTGTGTGTGTTTGTTTGTGTGTGTGCGCGCGTGTGTGTGCGTGTGTGTGTTTGCTTTTATTGGTTTGAGAATGTGTATACTGTTTTATAGTATTATGAGGTTATTTGCTTCCTTAGGAAGGTGACTGTGATCCGAGGTCGTTACTAATGTGTATGTGTGAGGAGGGGGGACCAGCTCTTCTGAAATAAGGGTAGGGGTGCTTTCATTCTATTTTGATATTTATTTTTTGGATTCTTGGATTTTAGTATTGTGATTTTTCGTTTTATTCTTTTCGGGTATTCCTTATATTATGTTTGTTTAGAAAGAGGGGTGTATTTAAAATATGTATAGGGGATTTTTTAATGTTTCTATTTATTTGTCTCCCCATGTGGGTATGGCCAGACCCAGGATCGGTTCCTAGCGTGGGGAACTGGCTTAAAAAATTGCAATAGACCAACTAAGAACCCCAAAAGAACACAACAAAGAACTAATTTTAGCATACGTCTCTACACACAACACAAACAACCCAGAACTATTCATACAGATAACAAAAAACCCTATCCTTCTCAATCAGAACGACAAACTAAACAACATACTTAAAACAA
>NC_136509.1:22133784-22216284 GCF_053919585.1 Euprymna scolopes | reverse complement strand
ATCCCGTTATGCTTTTGTTTGCAAGATGCAATGTACTCAAATATCGTATTTTTGTCATTTTGGAAAATTACTCTCCGAATTCTCTTTTGCATGGTGCAAAAGCCAACTTTGATTGGATTGGCCTTTCAGTAGAAATTAATCGAGCTTCAGAAATGTCTTGGTCGCCTTTAATATTAGAACAAGTAAACTGATTTGGTCATGTGAGTGCAGCACGGTTAAAAGTGAAATGACCTAAATTGGGTTTCTAAGTGAGAAGTATTGCTAGAAATCGTCACAAATTGGTCAAATCAAATAATCAAATCAGTTTCTCGCATTTGTGCGATTTATTAAATGTTTCTTTCTTTATGTCGTCAATACGTACATTTTCAGTGTACGCATCATTTGCCCCCCCCCCATTAAGCCCCAAAATTTTCCAGGGGACGTCAAATCTTGGTGAAAATGAACAAACGGTGCCGTTTTAGGCCTTAACGCGTGTGAATTTTAGTTCTGCACCTTGCAAAAAAAAAAAAAAAAAAAAGCAAAAGAGAAATGCTTAAGTCCATCATTTGCTCCCCCCTCATTTAGCCCCCAAAGTCCCCAGGGAACGTCAAATCCTGGTGCCAATGGACAAATGGTGCAGTTTTAGGCCTTAACCTACGTAGATTTAATTTCTGCACCCTGCAAAAAAAAAAAAAAAAAAAAAAAAGAAATGACTAAGTCCATGATTTGCCCCCTCACATTTAGTCCAAAATATCTCAAGGGGACGTAAACTCCTGGTGAAAATGAACAAACGGTGTAGTTTTAGGCCTTAGCATATGTAAATTTCCGTTCTGCATAATGCAAAAAAAAAGACATGACTAAGCCCATCATTTGCCCCGCCCTATTTAACCCCATTTAGCATCAAAAGTCCTCAAGGCCTTAACATATTTGAGTTCAGCACCATGCAAAACTGCTAAATAGACATACACAGAAAATTTTTGGAAAATATGGTAAAATAATCTCAGAAATGGAGTGTTTTTTAGCCATAAAAGAGTCTCTGGGTGCACCCAAGATTTATTGCGAAGTATAGACAAACAATTATATAGAAAATCAGTTAGTTACAACTTTTCAGAAAATTTTATAAAAATACAAAGTATCAGCTTTTTTAATAAGCAAAAAAGTGTCAATTTTAGCAATTTTAACACGAAAGGCACTCCCGTTCTGTTACATTTTTACTCATATCATGTTTAATGTTTGTGCATCTTAACGCGTATGTTTCTACCCTCTAAAATCACCATGGCTTGGTCTAAGTTGGGCGCATAGAACTGTAACTCATCAGTGTAGATTAAGGCCCGATCCCCACAATTTGCGTATGTAAATGAGTCCTGATCTCGGCAGCGCATACCTACATAGTTGACAATGTCTTCTCTGATGGAACTTAATATATAAGTTTTCCCTGCGTTCGCTGGACCTTGCAGGTGAAATGCGTTTATCTTTGGCAATATAAAGAATTGGCGGGTTGATGGGGGAAGAAGGATGTTGAGGTAATGGTGCTTTAAGAGAAATAAATCGTTGAAATTTCAATTGAGTGGAATATTTTTTACGCTCAAATATACGTCGAATAGTTGTTTTGCGATGTCATTGTGGTTTAGGTGGTGATGGTGGCACCATGCCTTATAGATGTCCAAGCTTTCACGTACTGGCCAGTAGATGTTGCCTTCCATGTTTATAAAGTAATTTAACTTGTTTTTTTTTTTTATTTGACGCTAAATGTGGTGAATTTACAGGCCCACTCTCCTTTTGTCCTGGGACCAAAAACGTGACGGGAATCTGTTATTATAAACAGTACTAAGCTCGGATAAGTTGTATATGTTTGTCAGCGATTCATTTGCCCATTCGATCTAATCGCTAATACATGCACGTCGAGATTTCGATCTCAGTCCAACACATCCCTATGTTATCGCAGTGACCTTTCATCTGGCGGGTGATGCATTCCATCTGAGTCGTCTGAAATTTTCCTTGCTTCCATTTTCTTAATCATCTCTATTGCATGCTCCGTAGGTTTGTCACGCTTGTAGCAATTTAAGATGCTTTCACGCGTGTCGAGATCGGACACTATCCATCTGTTCGTCTGTCACATTCTACATTTAAAACCCAGTTTTAGATACTTCCACATATCTCTATGTCGTGCCACTCCGTCTGCCCGTCGGCCTGTCAGGCTTTCGTTGGAAACACTATTTTAAATACGTCAAGGTATATTCATTGCATGCTCTGTCTGTCAGTCAGTCTGATACGCTTTTGTTTTGAGATGGCATTTTTTGGATTCGTTCGCGCAGAACAGGCTACACAACTGCAACCCCCTTATCACGCGTCAGTCCGAGATAACATTTTAGGTTTTACGTTTCAGTTTTAAATATAGATACGTCTACATTATTCTATAGTAGGACGCATACGCGCGTTGCTCTGTCACATTTGTGTTTTACACAGCATTTGTGAATATAGCATATTAACTGCCTCAGCCTCTCTATCAGGCTTCAATTTGAATAAGAATTTTACTCGGTAAAGGCACAAATTTGTTAGATGCATTTTGCGAATCCACTTTATTTCTATTCAGATGTGCCACAAACGTGAATCCCCATCTTTATCTTCTTCCCCATCTTAATGACTTTTATTTATCCTCGCGGAAGCATGGTAGGTTACGGTTAAACGTAATGAACAAGCACCATCGCACATTGCAATCACTTGCTTAATATTTTTGTGTAAACATACCCAGCCTCGTAATTATCGACGCCCACATACTACGGCGCACATAACCAGAGCCGAATTCCATTACTTATATAGCACGTGTTGATCTAGGTTTGAAAAAAGTTACGTATAAAACCAGCAGCGCATGGCTGGTAATTTCGCGCCTCGCGTTCGCCAGATCATGGGCATTTTATTTTTTTAGATCTCGTCTATTTGTGTCCAAGTGACAACTCTTGATAGCTTTTCAGCACTGTATTCTTATTAGGACCACTATTATAATTTTTTTAGGTTGCCCAGGTGATTAGACGTATGTGTTGAGCAAAAAAAAAAAAAAATTTTAAGTGGTAGTAGGCAGGCAGGCTCGAAACCATACCGCAAAAGAAGGAAAAGAACGTGAAACAAACAAAAAAAAAGTGACGTCTTTGCCGTTGCGTTGAACGTCAAAGCGGAAGTGGCGAAGGTTTAAATTAAGGATATTCAATCGAAAAGAGGAGGTGACGTTCGAAAATATCGGTGAAAAAAAGCGACCCTCTCTTTGTAGAAAAGTGCCAAGTGAAGGAATTAATGTTTTTTTTTTTCGATATTTGTAACCCGAAAGGTTGAGGTGCAAAACGATACCGATCTCGTAAAAATTCCGTCGCCTCTTTCAAAAGTTTTAGGCAGACATACAAACATACATCTATAATATAAATCTCACCTGTCTGTTTAAATGTATCATGTATGCATGTATGTATGTATGTATGTATGTATGTATTCGGACGATATAAATAAAATATTGGCTAAAAACATTAATTCCTTCACCCTCAACTGGGCACTTTTCTACGCTTTTTTCGCCAATATTTTCGAAAGTCATCGCCACTTTTTGATCGTCTAGCCTTAATTTAAACTCGCGTCCTTTCCCGTTTGGCGATAGGCACAATAGCTAACGCGTTCCCATTTTTTTTTTTTTTTTTCACTCCTTCGTGGTATGGTTTCGAGCCTGCCACTTTCTTTGCATTCGTCAGGCTAGTATATACACAAATACATATATTTAAACAAACAGGTGAGATTTATATTATAGATACCAGTTAAACTGTTAAATATTTGGCAACTCTCTCTCTCTATATATATATAAATATATATATATATATATATATATATATATGTATATATATATATATATACACACAAGAGGAGATAGATATAGATAAATGCCTCGATTTTAATTTTTTATATTTTATCTAGTTCTACATTCTACCATGTGACAAGTCACGCGTCCATACAACTAAGATAGTTACTGCTGGTGTGCAAGCGGTAGATATCACATCTACAAACATTAACTGAAATCAGCCGACTCCCCAAGACACGATTTCGGAACAACCTATTTGTTGAAGGACATCACGTCTCTACGAAGGATGAACGGCCTTTTCTACATATATTAGACATTAAGAGGAGATGATAGATAGATAGATATAAATACGCGTTCACATGATGTCTCTCAACAAATAGGTTGTTGCGAAATCGTGTCTTGGGGAGTCGGTTGATTTCAGTTTATGTTTGTAGATGTGATATCTACCGCCTGCATACCAGCAGTAACTATCTTAGTTGTATGGACGCGTGACTTGTCACTTGTTAGAATGTAGAACTAGGTAACATAAAAAAATTAAAATCGAGGAATAGCCAATAGATTGCGTCGTGGCCCATATGGCTAGGTCGTCAGTATTGCACAGTTCATACGTGCGACAACCTAGGTTCGCGTCTATGTCGGAGCACGTCACTGATGAGATGCAGTACATCGAAACCCACTTTGGGTCTGGCGTTGTCCGTTGTCGATGTAATCGCTCAATTCCATCTAATTCTGGGTTCTATCTTTATCATGAAAAAGTTTATGTGAAAGGAGATATATGTATATATATATATATATATATGCATAAATATATAAAGGCATATGTATATATACATATTCAGAAAATGCTTTCTTCGCACTTTTTTTCTGAAAAAAGAAATTAGTTTTTTTATGTAAACGATAACATTCAAGTAAGCACAGTATATTTGCTTTTATTCAAACAAAGGCTAAGCACGTACCCATGAAAGTATATCATATTGTAGATCAAGTATTATTCAAGCTTGTAAAGAAAGAAAATAATGAAATTGGGTTGTCAAAGTAATCATTTCAAAAATGCTATCCTTTCTTTTGATTCGAAATCATTTTCAAAGAATACAATAACAGTTTTATATATTCTTTTGAATTTGAATCTTTTTTTTTCAGTTGTTCGTAAAACAGATGGTAGAGCATATCATTGCGGAATCAAATGATGTTTCTCGTGATTTGACCCGAATTAAATACATCTTATCATCTCCACTATCTGCAAAAGCAAAAAAAAAAAAAAAGAAAGAAAAGAATGCATTGTCCCCTGTGAGTGCACAGTGAACGAAGCATGAAAAATGACTAAGTTCAGCATCCCCCCACCCACATTTAGCCCCAAAAGTGCCCCAAAGGACGTCAAATCTTGGTGAAAATAAACAAACAGTGCTGTTTAAAGCCTTAACATATGTAAATTTGAGTTCTGCACAATGCAAAAAAAAAAAAAAAAGAAATGACCATCATTTTCCCATTTCCCACTCAGGCCCCAAAGTCCCCAAGGTTTTAACATATGTAAATTTGAGTTCTGCACAATGCAAAAAAAAAAAAAAAAAGAAATGACCATCATTTTCCCATTTCCCACTCAGGCCCCAAAGTCCCCAAGGTTGTAACATATGTAAATTTGAGTTCTGCACAATGCAAAAAAAAAAAAAAAAAGAAATGACCATCATTTTCCCATTTCCCACTCAGGCCCCAAAGTCCCCAAGGTTTTAACATATGTAAATTTGAGTTCTGCACAATGCAAAAAAAAAAAAAAAAAAGAAATGACCATCATTTTCCCATTTCCCACTCAGGCCCCAAAGTCCCCAAGGTTTTAACATATGTAAATTTGAGTTCTGCACAATGCAAAAAAAAAAAAAAAAAAGAAATGACCATCATTTTCCCATTTCCCACTCAGGCCCCAAAGTCCCCAAGGTTTTAACATATGTAAATTTGAGTTCTGCACAATGCAAAAAAAAAAAAAAAAAGAAATGACCATCATTTTCCCATTTCCCACTCAGACCCCAAAGTCCCCAAGGTTTTAACATATGTAAATTTGAGTTCTGCACAATGCAAAAAAAAAAAAAAAAAGAAATGACCATCATTTTCCCATTTCCCACTCAGGCCCCAAAGTCCCCAAGGTTGTAACATATGTAAATTTGAGTTCTGCACAATGCAAAAAAAAAAAAAAAAAGAAATGACCATCATTTTCCCATTTCCCACTCAGGCCCCAAAGTCCCCAAGGTTTTAACATATGTAAATTTGAGTTCTGCACAATGCAAAAAAAAAAAAAAAAAAGAAATGACCATCATTTTCCCATTTCCCACTCAGGCCCCAAAGTCCCCAAGGTTTTAACATATTTAAATTTGAGTTCAGCACCATGCAAAACTGCTAAATAGACATACACAGAAAACTTTGGAGAAATATGGTAAAATAGTCTAAAAATGAAGTGTTTTTATTAGCTCTAAAAGAGCTCGTGAAGCACACCCAAGAGTTATCGCAAAATATAGACAAGCAAAGTCATATAGAAATCAGTTTGTTACAAGTTTTCAGAAAGTTTTATAAAAATCCAAGGCATTAATTTTGGACAAATATGGTAAAATAGTCTAAAAAATTAAAAGAGCCCTGGGGCACACCCAAGAGTTATTGCGAAGTATAGACAAGCAAAATTATATAGAAATCAGTTTGTTACAACTTTTCAGAAAGTTTTATAAAAATCCAAGGCATCAATTTTTTTAATAAGCACAAAATCTGAGCCATTTTAACCCGGAAGGCACCTCTAGGGGGGGGGGGCGGCAACCCGAGTTTCCCCGGAAACTTTTTTACTCATATCATGTTTAATGTTTGTGCAAAATTTAAAAAAATCCAAGGCGTAGTTATTGAGAAAAATGCAGACAGACGAACGGACGAACGGACGAACGGACGAACGGACAAGGGCGAATTTACAGATCCACCCTCCTTTTGTCGAGGGACGAAAATAACAACACAATAAAAATATAGGAACCACACAAACACTATTTGATTATTGGTCCTGAATATGACCTTAAACTATATCCAGTGGTGAGGCCCCAGCTTGCGGGCTTTGGGGAGTGTGGAGCCACCCCTTAATTGCCATTGCTCCCAGGTCCACTCTGACCCAGAGTGGTAGTACCTGTTAGGGTCCCAACTATGGGTTAAATAGAAACCGACCTGAAAAAAAAAAATATATATATATACTATTAATTTTTTTCACTGGATTCGGCATTACATAACCTGAAAAGAGTTGATATGCAGTAAAACAAAAACAACCAACCAACCAACCAACGAGAAACATCATGAATCTCATTGATTGTTGTACACGCAATAACCCTTATTCCTGAGTGGCCTTCGGGCCTTGATAAGTGGTGACCCCTATGCAAAAAAAACTAGTTTTCTTATCTATATATATATATATATATATATATATATATATATATATATATATATATATATATATATATATATATATATTATTATTATTATTAAAATATTACGAGTTCAGTTTGTTTGTTCTTCTTTTCTTTTGACTTGACTTTTTTTTAAATATTCCAGAGAGTTTCGCCACGTACTTGGAAAAAGAAAAAAACAAACAAAAACAAAAAAAAAAAACAGTTATTTCTCATAATTTTAGTCTTAGTTCAATCTAGTAAGGCTCCTAAAATGTGCGCTAGAATTTCCACAAAGACTCGAGACGAAATTGATAGAATACTTAGCAAAATTCAGACGAAGTTATACTCTTCTTGGCGGTTGGAGGCTACAGGTACTATCCTTGATGCTAGTGCCACTAAAATATAATTGGAAATTATTTAGGAATTCTACCCAGTCATGGCCTAACGGAATTTTGAGCTCAAATCACAGGTGAACAGCCCTGATTCTTGGTGAGAGAAATTCGCCTGAACTGTCAGCTCGTGATCAATTCTTCCTTTTTTATGCCTATAGCTCGAAATAATCATTTGCCTGTTTTCAACAGTAGCTGTCACTTCCGGTGTTCAAACTTGTTTCCTATTAACAGTTACACCAGTTACTAGCATTATTTCTTGTTTATTTACCGTCCATAACACGTTTCTCGTTGATGACCTGATGCGCTCTTAACACTTCTGAACCAACATCTAAATCTGACCCCCAAGATCGCCACGAGTATGGAATATGTTCCTACATTAAAGATGGCTTCCCGTGTGGCATGGATATCTCCAGAGAAGACCCTAATCTACCTTATATGTGCTTCCGGGTTGCACTTGCTTACACCACCGCAATTATATTTACCCTCTATCGCCCCCACAACGGCGGAGTTACTGTCTTTAAGAGTATATCAGAGAAAATTGTCTGCTCATCCCTCGGCTAACATTCACATTTGCGGTGACTTCAATGCCCATAATGTGGAATGGCTGACCCACTCAAATAAAACTGATGATGAGGGGAAGGTTCTGTCATGATTTTGCCATTGCTTATGACCTCACTCAGATTGTTCGCGAGTCCACCCGTGTGCCCGATACTACCGGTCAGTACGCAAGCCTTCTAGACCTTTTTCTATCCACTTCCCCTGAGCGATGCTCATGTTCCATTGTATCTCCTCTGGGATCCTCCGACCATTGAGTTGTATTAGTTAAGATAAAAATGAAGTATAATAAATCTACAGGCGTACCACTCCACCGTACTGTATACCGATACTCTATGGCGGACTGGGATAGCTTCCGTACATTCATATCTGATCTACCTCTTCATTCCATGTTTAAAAAGGATGTGTCCTCTGTAGTATCAGACCTGGCTGAATGATTACTTGTAGGCATTGACCAATTCATACCATCCAAAAATTTCCAACAAAAACCTAACAGCCAGCCATGGTTCTCCCCTGAATGTGCTGCTGCCATTACACACAGGAATCACTTTTTCCATAGCTACCAACGTAATAGATGCACTGAAATTAAAGCTGCTTTCAGGACCGCCAGCAACCACTGTAAAAGAAAAATAAAAAATGCAAGAGAACTATATGCTCAATCCGTTAAATCCAAAGTAACTGAGCAGCGGCTTTGTTCCCACCAGTTCTGGCAAATAGCAAATAGGATCCTGAACAGAAATGTGCGTTCTATCCCAACCATTATCAATGGACCAGAGGTCATCTCGACAACATCCGACAAGGCCAAACTATTTGCCAAGAACTTTGCGGCAAATTCTACCCTGTGCGACGAAGGCCATCAATATAGCCTATATATATATAACCTATAACAGACAACACGCTATGCAACATACAAATACCTGTGCGTGAGGTCGCCAAGCTAATCAAGAACCTTGACTCCAGTAAAGCAACTTTCCTGACGATATTCCAATTATAGTGTAAAAAAAATTACAACCAGAACTTGCGCCCAAAACAATAAATTTTAAGTGGTCACAGTAGGGGTCCAAGTTAAAAAAATGTTTTGCTCAGCATACACCTCAAAACACCCGGGCAACGCCTGGCACCCATGCTAGTATATCTATAAAATTGAACGTGTCTGTGTGTGTGTCTGTGTGTGTGTCTGTGTACATTTCCCTACGCAATAACTCTGTCAATTTTTAGTCTGCAGACTTGAAATTTAATGTACAGGGTACTGAGGTTTGAGAAAATCTATGTGATCGGTTTTCGGCTAGAAATTTTGCTGTTAAGAGGTCAAAGTTCAACAATTTGACCTTTGAGAACTCTCCACAACCCCTCCGGCAATTTTGGGTCTAAACACTTGAAATTTTAGATATAAGTTCCTTGGACATGGATCTAAGTTAGATTCATGTCCATGGAATATATATCCAAAATTTCAAGTGTTTAGACCCAAAATTGTCGGAGGAGTTTGGTAGAGTTTTCGGAGGTCAAATCGTTGAACTTTGACCCCTTAACAGCCAAATTTCTGGCCAAAAACCGATCACATAGATTTTCTCAAACCTCAATACCCTGTGTATCAAATTTCGAGTCTGCAGACTAAAAATTGACAGAGTTATTGCGTAGGGAAATGTACACAGAAACACACACAGACACACAGACACGTTCACTTATATATATATATATATATATATATATATATATAAATATATATATATGTATATATATACACACATATATATATGTATATATACACACATATATAAATGTATATATATACACACATATATATATATATGTATATATATACACACATATATATATGTATATATATACACACATATATATATGTATATATATATACACACATATATATATGTATATATATACACACACACATATATATATATATATATATATATATATATATATATAAAGAAAGAAAGAAAATTAAAGTATAAGTTGAAATTTACAATCAAAATTCATTGTTCGACTGAATATTCCAACAGACAATTTACAATGTCCTTGTGTTTTTGGAGTATTCAGTCGAACAATAACTTTTGATTGTAAAGTTCAACTTACAGTTTTAATTTTCTTTCTCTTATAATAATCTCTCTTCTCTATTGCGTATTAGGCTTTTTTGTTCAGTTAGGATTAAATTATCTATATATGAATACTGTTCTTCATATTAGCTCGAATTTACCATTGTGTATATCAGTTTAACACTACATCCTTTTGATTTCATTTCTTTATTCTTTTATTATATATATATATGATAGGTAGATAAACATGCACATTTATAAAAATCATACGAACATATTACAACTTATGCCGTAAAAGCTCTGATAAAGTATTCTTACCGAAAACCATTCTGCATCGGATGACCATATATCTGTTTTGGAGGGAAATGATTAGCTGCCAGAAAAAATTCGTATATTTTCGAAATCCGCCCACCACCAATAAGTTCGCCTGTCTTAAAACTGGTGAAAGGCAGGCTTATTAGTTTACAAAAACACGTTAGACATTCCATTTCCTTTCCACACTCTTGTAAATATAATACCCAGATTACCTATCAACAAGTGGTTAGCTTAAATGCGTAATGTACACTTTTGTTTGTGACCCACCTATTTTGGAAAGGCACGGTGAACTTTGAAATAAATAGGTTTTTTTTATGAGCGAGTGAAGAAAATATAAATTCAGTCTGTTCATAGAGCAAAATATCTAGGTTTCGAATGAAGTGATCCATAGCGGTTTTGACCAACTCTTTTTAACCTTGTGTCATACATGGGCGTTCAAAATCTAATTTGCATTGCTTGCTTCTAATACTTTTACATAATATTGTCAGACTGGAGAAATGACATCTGCAATTAAGTTCTTTAATATCTCGTAAAAGAACCAAGGTCAAAACAATACTTGTTGGAAGACAAAGGAGGTTTATTCTACTGATCTGTGTTCCGAATAACTGACTCGTGAATAAGATAAAATAGAGAGATCGATAATCAGTGTTTATCATATATGACTAAAACTAATCTTTGAGTTCAGCAAGTTGACCCTGACTTAATTTTCATTGCTTGTTATTTTCAACTAACCAAATTACATACATGGGACCATGCTAAAAAAATATTAAGATGTTGGTTTACGTTAAATTTAAACTTTTGCATATCAGTACAGTCATGGAAACAGGGAGCAGGAAGGGAATTCCAAAGTTTTGATGTTCGAGGTAAGAAACTATAAGAGTAGAAAGTTTTCTGGCATTTAGGGACCTCAACAGTGAAGGGGTGTGATTTTGTTGCTAAGCGGATTTGTAGGATATATGTATGTCGATGGGAGCACAAGTGCAACCCGTTCATCAGATCACATTTCATTAAAATATATGTAAACCAGGCACAGTTGAAACCACTAAATAAAAGGAAATTATGAATTTTTTGTCTTCCAGTTTAGGTAATATAAATTTATAGACAAAATTACACGAAAAGACATTAAAATATTAAATACTTTAATTTCCGTTATACCAAAATATGAAACAATGAGAAAAAAAAAATGAACAGCATTTTTGAATTCAGCATATTCAAATTATTCGAAATCTTTGTATTTGGGGGGGGATCCTTTGAGAAGCTTCATAATTTGTGCATTCATTCTTTTGAAAACTGTTATCCTCATCTTTATAGTTGTTCTTTCATCAAGTTTCGTTTAACTCATCTTCTGGCCTTCTTCAGGTGATAAACACGAAGGGATAGGGATGCTGAATCTTGTAACTGTATCTTCAGTAATTATTACCTTCCATTGTTGTTGTCTCATCAAATTTTAGCCAACAAATCCTCTGGCCTGCTTCGGTTGTATTAAAACCGCTATCTTCAGACAATGCTCGCCTTGAACCGTAGAGACTCAATGCTTCTATCAATTGCGCCCGAGGCCCCGAAAATCCTACGAAAATATAATAAAATCGATGGGCTACCGACATTTTAATAAATATCACTTTTACCTATAATTTTTAAAATCCTATTAAAATATAATACAATTGATGGGAAAATGATATTATACTAATCAAATATAAATTTCAAAATCTTATTAAAATAAATAAAATCGATGGGCCACTGATATTTTAATAAATATGGTTTTCAAATATAACTTTAAAATACTATGAAAATATAATACAATTGATGGGAAAATGATACTATACTAATTAAATATAAATTTCAAAATCATATTGAAATAAATTAAATCGATGGGGCACTGATATTTTAATAAATATGGTTTTCAAATATAACTTTTAAAATACTATAAAAATATAATACAATTGATGGGAAAAGGATATTATACTAATCAAATATAAATTTCAAAATCATATTGAAATAGATGAAATCGATGGGCCACTGATATTTTAATAAATATGGTTTTCAAATATAACTTTTAAAATACTATGAAAATATAATACAATTGATGGGAAAATGATATTATACTAATAAAATATAAATTTCAAAATCATATTGAAATAAATGAAATCGATGGGCCACTGATATTTTAATAAATATGGTTTTCAAATATAACTTTTTAAAATACTATGAAAATCTAATACAATTGATGGGAAAATGATATTGTACTAATCAAATATAAATTTCAAAATCATATTGAAATAAATGAAATCGATGGGCCACTGATATTTTAATAAATATGGTTTTCAAATATAACTTTTAAAATACTATGAAAATATAATACAATTGATGGGAAAAGGATATTATACTAATAAAATATAAATTTCAAAATCATATTGAAATAAATGAAATCGATGGGCCACTGATATTTTAATAAATATGGTTTTCAAATATAACTTTTTAAAATACTATGAAAATATAATACAATTGATGGGAAAATGATATTATACTAATCAAATATAAATTTCAAAATCATATTGAAATAAATGAAATCGATGGGCCACTGATATTTTAATTAATATGGTTTTACAAATATAACTTTTTAAAATACTATGAAAATATAATACAATTGATGGGAAAAGGATATTATACTAATAAAATATAAATTTCAAAATCATATTGAAATAAATGAAATCGATGGGCCACTGATATTTTAATTAATATGGTTTTCAAATATAACTTTTTAAAATACTATGAAAATATAATACAATTGATGGGAAAAGGATATTATACTAATAAAATATAAATTTCAAAATCATATTGAAATAAATGAAATCGATGGGCCACTGATATTTTAATTAATATGGTTTTCAAATATAACTTTTTAAAATACTATGAAAATATAATACAATTGATGGGAAAATGATATTATACTAATCAAATATAAATTTCAAAATCATATTGAAATAAATGAAATCGATGGACCACTGATATTTTAATTAATATGGTTTTCAAATATAACTTTTAAAATACTATTAAAATATAATACAATTGATGGGAAAATGATATTATACTAATCAAATATAAATTTCAAAATCATATTGAAATAAATGAAATCGATGGGGCACTGATATTTTAATAAATATGGTTTTCAAATATAACTTATAAAATACAATGAAAATATAATACAATTGATGGGAAAATGATATTGTACTAATCAAATATAAATTTCAAAATCATATTGAAATAAATGAAATCGATGGACCACTGATATTTTAATTAATATGGTTTTCAAATATAACTTTTAAAATACTATTAAAATATAATACAATTGATGGGAAAATGATATTATACTAATCAAATATAAATTTCAAAATCATATTGAAATAAATGAAATCGATGGGGCACTGATATTTTAATAAATATGGTTTTCAAATATAACTTATAAAATACAATGAAAATATATTACAATTGATGGGAAAATGATATTATACTAATCAAATATAAATTTCAAAATCATATTGAAATAAATGAAATCGATGGACCACTGATATTTTAATTAATATGGTTTTCAAATATAACTTTTAAAATACTATTAAAATATAATACAATTGATGGGAAAATGATATTATACTAATCAAATATAAATTTCAAAATCATATTGAAATAAATGAAATCGATGGGGCACTGATATTTTAATAAATATGGTTTTCAAATATAACTTATAAAATACAATGAAAATATATTACAATTGATGGGAAAATGATATTATACTAATCAAATATAAATTTCAAAATCATATTGAAATAAATGAAATCGATGGACTACTGATATTTTAATTAATATGGTTTTCAAATATAACTTTTAAAATACTATTAAAATATAATACAATTGATGGGAAAATGATATTATACTAATCAAATATAAATTTCAAAATCATATTGAAATAAATGAAATCGATGGACCACTGATATTTTAATTAATATGGTTTTCAAATATAACTTTTAAAATACTATTAAAATATAATACAATTGATGGGAAAATGATATTATACTAATCAAATATAAATTTCAAAATCATATTGAAATAAATGAAATCGATGGGCCACTGATATTTTAATTAATATGGTTTTACAAATATAACTTTTTAAAATACTATGAAAATATAATACAATTGATGGGAAAAGGATATTATACTAATAAAATATAAATTTCAAAATCATATTGAAATAAATGAAATCGATGGGCCACTGATATTTTAATTAATATGGTTTTCAAATATTACTTTTAAAATACTATTAAAATATAATACAATTGATGGGAAAATGATATTATACTAATCAAATATAAATTTCAAAATCATATTGAAATAAATGAAATCGATGGACCACTGATATTTTAATTAATATGGTTTTCAAATATAACTTTTAAAATACTATTAAAATATAATACAATTGATGGGAAAATGATATTATACTAATCAAATATAAATTTCAAAATCATATTGAAATAAATGAAATCGATGGGGCACTGATATTTTAATAAATATGGTTTTCAAATATAACTTATAAAATACAATGAAAATATAATACAATTGATGGGAAAATGATATTGTACTAATCAAATATAAATTTCAAAATCATATTGAAATAAATGAAATCGATGGACCACTGATATTTTAATTAATATGGTTTTCAAATATAACTTTTAAAATACTATTAAAATATAATACAATTGATGGGAAAATGATATTATACTAATCAAATATAAATTTCAAAATCATATTGAAATAAATGAAATCGATGGGGCACTGATATTTTAATAAATATGGTTTTCAAATATAACTTATAAAATACAATGAAAATATATTACAATTGATGGGAAAATGATATTATACTAATCAAATATAAATTTCAAAATCATATTGAAATAAATGAAATCGATGGACCACTGATATTTTAATTAATATGGTTTTCAAATATAACTTTTAAAATACTATTAAAATATAATACAATTGATGGGAAAATGATATTATACTAATCAAATATAAATTTCAAAATCATATTGAAATAAATGAAATCGATGGGGCACTGATATTTTAATAAATATGGTTTTCAAATATAACTTATAAAATACAATGAAAATATAATACAATTGATGGGAAAATGATATTGTACTAATCAAATATAAATTTCAAAATCATATTGAAATAAATGAAATCGATGGGCCACTGATATTTTAATAAATATGGTTTTCAAATATAACTTTTTAAAATACTATGAAAATATAATACAATTGATGGGAAAATGATATTATACTAATCAAATATAAATTTCAAAATCATATTGAAATAAATGAAATCGATGGACCACTGATATTTTAATTAATATGGTTTTCAAATATAACTTTTAAAATACTATTAAAATATAATACAATTGATGGGAAAATGATATTATACTAATCAAATATAAATTTCAAAATCATATTGAAATAAATGAAATCGATGGGCCACTGATATTTTAATAAATATGGTTTTCAAATATAACTTTGAAATTACTATAAAATATATTATAATTGATGGGGAAATGATATTATACTAATCAAATATAAATTTCAAAATCATATTGAAATAAATGAAATCGATGGGCCACTGATATTTTAATAAATATGGTTTTCAAATATAACTTTGAAATTACTATAAAATATATTACAATTGATGGGAAAATGATATTATACTAATCAAATATAAATTTCAAAATCATATTGAAATAAATGAAATCGATGGGCCACTGATATTTTAATAAATATGGTTTTCAAATATAACTTTGAAATTACTATAAAATATATTACAATTGATGGGAAAATGATATTATACTAATCAAATATAAATTTCAAAATCATATTGAAATAAATGGAATCGATGGGCCACTGATATTTTAATAAATATGGTTTTCAAATATAACTTTGAAATTACTATAAAATATATTACAATTGATGGGAAAATGATATTATACTAATCAAATATAAATTTCAAAATCATATTGAAATAAATGAAATCGATGGGCCACTGATATTTTAATAAATATGGTTTTCAAATATAACTTTGAAAATACTATAAAAATATGATACAATTGATGGGAAAATTATATTATACTAATCAAATATAAATTTCAAAATCATATTGAAATAAATTAAATCGATGGGCCACTGATATTTAATAAATATGGTTTTCAAATATAACTTTTAAAATACTATAAAAATATAATACAATTGATGGGAAAATGATATTGTAATAATTCAATAGAAATCTTAAAATCTTATATTAAAACAATAATTTGATGAAAAATGAACGACATCATAAAAAAGTGAAACGAAAAATAAAAGTAAGGACTCTCACCAACGTAGGGTAGGTAAACTAGTCATTATAACGAAACTTTCTAGAATAAACATGGAGCGGAAGATGTGATTTTAGTCCAACTGCTCGTGATTAATTTTGAGAACGTTCGCCGACGAAAAGAGTGCATTCGTTTGAGGAAGTAAAATTATGTAGAGACCGCGAAGTTGGATAGAATCTTTCGTGTCCTCTCACCGGATGTCTTTTATTTGACAGACACCCTCGAAATAAATCCACAACGAACGTGATTAATGGCGAAGTAGGGGGAAAATGGCGAAGGTGTAGTTTCAGGTTATGGGAAAAGATATATTTCGCCATGATTACAAGTGGCAAGTTTTTCTTTCGGACGCAAGGGTACTTTTTAAAATGGCTACGTGCACCATTCTGGTCGGTTTTTAGGCGCGTGCAAGCGACTCTATAAGTCACTCCGTCGGTCGGTCGGTCCGTCGGTCGGTCTGTCCGTAACACTTTTATGCTTGGTCTTTTTGGTTAAGATCAAAGATCTGTTGTTAATAGATGCTGTTCTTAGCTTTTTAAGCTTTTCTTGGCCTTCGGGCCAAGATCAAAGTGTAGTGTCTGTTCTTACTACATGCTGTACTTATTGTGATATAAAGTGGGGGATGGGGATCACTTTTCTGTATTGATTTAATGTAAAATGATCACCCATTTCGCAACCAGTCAGTCTCAAAGCCATTCAAGTCATTCTCCAGATCATTCAAGTTGTTATTGAAGGATTCCAGTTATTTTTTAAGCATTCAAGTCATTCTTAAGGTCATTCAATTCATTCTTAAGTTCATTAAAGTCATTCTTAGTCATTTCCTTTTTATTTATTTAAGTCATTTCAATCCATTTTTCAGTCATTTTAGTTTATCTTTAAGAATTTCATGTCAATCCTACATTCACGCATTCATTCATTACACGAGAGCACGCGACTAATGGCTATCGGCCTTGTTATTTAAATTATCCCGGCCAGATGTTACATTGGGCATGATGTATTTGCCGGATAGAGTTTAAGGGAGATTTTGATGAGAAATTTAAATTTTATTTTTACCCAATGCTGTCATAGTTAATCAGAGATATATACATTTAACTATATAAAAACGTTTACTCGTAGAATTGTATTAAATTGAAATATTAAACAAGTGGCTTCTCGTATTATGTTTTTTTTATTGGAATCGTTTGAGATGAATAATTTGTGTATTTATTTATTCATTTATTTGTATACTTATTTATTTATTTGTATACTTATTTATTTAATATTTATTTGCGTATTTATTTATTTCATATTATTTATTTATTTGTATATTTATATATTTATTTGTATATTTATATATTTATTTATTATTTATTCGTATATCTATTTATTCATTTGTATACTTATATATTTATTTATTGGTATATTAATGTATTTATGTATACATTTATTTATTTAATTTATATTTATTTATTTAATTTTATATTTATTTATTTATTTGTATATTTATTTAATTATTTGTATATTTATTTATTCGTATATTTATTTAATTATTTGCATATTTATTTATTTGTATATTTATTTATTTACATATTTATTTATTTGTATATTTATTTATATATTTATTTATTTATTTGTATATTTATTTATTTGTATATTTATTTATTTGTATATTTATTTATTTTTATATTTATTTAATTATTTGCATATTTATTTATTTGTTTATTTATTTATTTACATTTTTATTTATTTATTTGTATATTTATTTATATATTTATTTATTTGTATATTTATTTATTTGTATATTTATTTATTTATTTGCGGGTTATCCTTATCTTTATAGTTATTGTTGTTGTTTCACCACGTTTCAGTCAACTCATTCTCTGGACTTCTTCAGGTGATAAACCGCACGGGGGTAGGAATGCTGACTCCGTAACTGTATCCCCCAGTAATAAGATAATATAAGAACATATTAGAACGCAAACTTGTATTTATAAAACCAAGCATTCTAACCTTGATTTCCCTCCAGTGGCGCAATGAATAGAGGCGTTGAATCTCTACAATTCCAGGTGAGCCTTGTCTGAAGAGAGCGGTTTCAATCCTACCCAAAGCCGGCCAGAGGATTAGTTGGTTGGTCAAAACGTGGCGAGACAACAACAACAACTATGTAAGGCCGTTATTACTAGGGATACAGTTACGTAATTCTGCATTCTTATGGCGTCGTTTTTAATCACCTAAAGAAAGCCAGAGGATGAGTTGATCGAAACGTCGTTGAAAAACAACAACAACAACAGCAACAACAACAACCATAAAGATGAAGATAACAGTTCGCAAATATAAAAGTGGCTTCTCGTATTATTTCGATTCTTCCGACTACTGTTCTCATATTGAATGTTATTTTCACAAAGTTTCGGTCGATGTAAACTCCGGCCTTCTTCAGGTATGTCTTGTGGCACTTGCTAATTTTTTTATCGAACTCGAAACTAGTATTGTTAATAATTGAAAAAAATATAACCACTTCCTGTTTTCTTTTCAGAATTTGAAATAAATTTTGAAGTAGTTTATTTGCCGAAAAGAAAGTCGTTTAAACTGTCTTTTAAATCTTTAGCAAATGTAAATTAAGGAATAATATTTACAAAGGCAAATATTTCAAATCTAAATTCGACTACAAAAATCCCATTTAAATTCTGCAAGAATATAAGGAAAATATCACACTGCGTTAAAAAATGATTTGAAGTCTGTTAGGGCAAGGAAATGCCAACCTCGTTGTGGCAGTAAATTAATGGTTTAAAATAGTGTTTATCGCGTTTGGCATTCGGATTCTGCAAATAAAGATTAAAACAATAGTACCTTAGCACCAACTAGTTATAAGTTTCGTTCGATGTAAGCTTCAACCTTCTTGAGATGTATATTGTCGAATTCGGGAATAACAGTCCAGATGAGAACAGTAGTTTAAAGATTTGAAATAATAGGAATAAACAATTCTCATCTAAAAATGACAGAAACGTAAGTGGTTTCTATTTATCAGATTATTCTATTACATCCATAAAAATGAGAATGTGTGTGTGTGTGCGAGGGGATTCCTCAACCTATATACTCAACGAATTATTGATCTGCAGACTTGAAACTTGATATATAGGGTATTCATACGTGTAGACAACACTTTAATCCGTTTTCATCCGGAGAAAAGGCTGTTAACGGGGTTTGAATTGAAAACTTTGTACGTAGGAGGGGGGGGTCATCGTTTTTTATCTGTTTGTACATCGTTCTACGAATGTGAATCATTCACATGACAGATTATTTTTGTTAAGAATAAGTAGGCTTGGAAACACTTTTTAAAGACGGATCAAGTTGGTCTAATGGCTATCGTACTTGACTCCCAGTCTTTAAGTATTGGTTTCGATCCCAGCTCAAGTTTTTTTTTTTTACTTATAATATGTAAACTGTTTAGGAAAAAAAAACATTATACTCGTATGCACATGTCTCAGTTTCTTTCCTTTTTTTTAATTTATTTCTTTAAAGATTGTTTTACGATATATATATATATATATATATTTATAATAAATAAGAATTCTGTATTAATTAAAATATAATATGCGTATTTTACGATCGATTGCTAGTAAAAAATGAAAACAAACGCTCGGCAATATTGGGCACCATAAGTAAGATTTGCCGTGTATGAAGGTGTTGAGTCATATTTTATAGAAAACTAGCGGGCGTACCGGGCGTTGTCCGGTTGTTTGGAGGTATGTGTGTAGGGGGGAGGTAAAGTAAAGAATAAGCGAAGTAATAACTATGTTTAAATATAAAAAAAATAAAAAAAACGATGTTAAACTACTTTAAAAAATCGGCGAAGACCCCCCCCCCCAAAAAAAAAACCCCAGTGAACAAACGTAAAACTTCTTTAAGAAAGAAATCGGAAAACCAAAAAAAAAAAATCAGGGGGAAAATGATGAAAGTGTTCGGAAAAAAAACACACACACACAGCGAAAAGCGAAAGATAAAAAAAATGAATAAATAACCTTTGGATTTGATTAAGTGCATGGTGCGTTTCACCCAGTAGAGACCATGGAAGGAAAAGTAGCGTTCAAATTCCATTCCACAATTTTTAAGCAACTACAAAACGAATAAAGCGAAAAAAAGTGGTATAAATAACCCTTTGATTCGGTTAAGATGGGTTTCACCCACTAGAAAGCATAGAACGAAAAACAACGTTTAAATTCCATTCCAGGTTTTTTAAGCAACTACGAAGTAAAGAAAACCCAAACCGGTGTTCCTTCGTAACTGCCCCTTATGAATGATCCCGCAACGGCATAAGTGGTGGCGGGGGAAGGAGGAATTTATTAGAGAGAAAAGAATTTACTAATTCTATTGATTGTAACCAATTTTAGCAGTGAATTCTCAGCAGAAAATATAGGAATCTACGATTACCGAGGAAGGGGAGAGATAATAGGCCTATAACACACCTCGGATGCTGCAGTTTGTGCATAGTACATTTGCATGAAATGTCTTGATTTTTAATCCTATTAAGGTCAAAATCAGAGGGGGAAAATGAGTTCATTATATATATATATATATATATATATATATATGTAAAGGAAATCCAAAACTATACTAGCGATGTATAAAATGTATTTTTAATTATATATAAAAAATGTATATATGTATAAATATTTTTAACCTTTATATATTTAATTTTAAATAAATATGAATGTGAATATTACAAAATACTAATCATAGTGGGGGTGATAAGTAGTTAAATGGATTAATCCTAATCTTATAAATACAAGACTGGAAAATTAAAAGATATATTCATTTTAACATTTGGAAACTTATGAATCACACAGGTAAGAAATTCATTTTTCTAGCATGAAAATTTTAGACAATGCAATTAAGAATAGGAAATTAGATTAAATATTTGTAACATGTCTTCTTCCTAAGATTAAGGGAGGTGGTGTTTGATCAACACTGCTGGGGAGACATGATGTAATATGCTGTTTTGTTTTTCAATCCCCGAAACATTGTTTCATGGTAAGCAACTGATGATCCCTTAAAAAATTATTAGTGCCATGGTAAATTCTAGAGCGAGTTGATGCAGTGATTGCAGGTGATTAAATGGCTTACTGACTAGATGGTTTTCTAACGAATGATAAAATATTATATTTTTTGTATAGTTTTAAAGGTTAAAAACTTCAGAGACTATATATATATATATATATATATATATATATATATATATATATATAGGGAGGGATAACTAGTACCATTTTTCATTAAAGAGGAATTTACTATTTTTTCTTTACAAAAGCAACACACATTTTAGCGAAAACAATGCTTACTAATTATCGCAGTGTTTCTGAACCATTGTTCCTTGGAAACTATAGAATCTTCTAACGATTAAAAAAAACAACAAAAAAACAAGTGAGATAAGCTAATTAAATTTTTTTTTATTTAATCTCCCATACAGGATGATTGAAAAGTAACTTCTTATTCTAAAATACAATCAACTAATTTTTTAAATATAATTTTACAATTAATATATATAAGAAAGTATACGGATTGAAGTTTTATTCAAAATTCAGGATAGACGCCTTCATTTGCCACCAGGTTTTCGAGTCGACCTGGAATCGCATCAAAATTGCGGAATTATAGTCATAACTTCATGCATTCGCATTTCAAGTTCTTCTAATTTTTTTTAGTTTATTCAAGTAGTCTTGCTCTTTCAGCCAACTCCAGAGGAAAAAGTCGTAGGGCATTGCCAGGATTTCTGGCGGGAAATTTGTGCGGACTGCGACGTCCTATCCTTCTTCCGGGGAATTAGGCATTCAGCCATTCACGAACAATAGCAAAGTATAGGGGAGCCCCATCTTGCATAAAAATCAAATATTCACTGATAATTAGCCAAATTTTATCTCTCTTCGTAAGGCTCATGAAAAAGAATATAAAACTATCTGGTAAATATGCCCAGTGAACCAAGTGCAAGAAAAATATACACAATTACACTCATAAGGACGACTAGAATCTTTAAAAGATATCTCGGTTAAAATGTATGAGAAAGCAGATGAATATCTGGCATATCGGAGGATGTCCCATGTTCAACTAATTAGTATTAATAGGAATACACATTTACGGATATTTTTTTGAATGGGCAAATATCATTCTGATATATGGTGAAAGGTGTTGCCGGCTAAAAAGGTTAATAATCACTGAGTTACGCTGTTTACCACGTAAACGTCACTGAAAATAAATTGAGTAAATTTTTTTTGCTCAGGTGTTACATAGGATATAACATTTTTAAAGGATTTTACGCAAGACTGAGAAACGTTCAGAAAGGACAGCTTATCTTTTTTTAGACAAACAATTGTGGGTACTTATACAGTTTGATTCATACTGGGTATTTATGCAGAATACGGACCGTGTTGATCTATTAACGTACAAACCCATTCTTAACAGAGCGAGGAGAGGGCGTTTTTGTAATTATCCTGTATTTAACCTCAATAAAGAAAAGCTACCTCAATAAAGAAAAGCTACCGAAAAAACTTGAATTTAACTTGAAATCGTATCTAAAAAGTAGCACGGTCCGTATTCTACATAAGTAATGAACTGTATACAGCAAGCTGAAAGAATTGAACCATCTGACTAACGGACAGAAACCCAATCTCTTTTCACTTCAACCCGCACGAAGATCGCGGTCATGAAAAATAAATAAACCAATGAGAAAAGTCAATGTTATGACGGATAAGGAAAGTCAATTTCTTCTCGGTTAAAGGAAATACCGTTGCTATTTCTTTGCTTGGAAAACAAATTTGGTATGACGAAATTGTTTTTTTTTCTTCTTCTTCTCTTTAGTCGTTTTCTGTTCGAGAAATAAATAAGTATGAATAAAAACATGTCTGCGAAAATCACGATCTGTCTTCGAGGTTGATTCCTTCACAAATTTGTCAGGATTTAAAACTTAAAGAAAAATACCTTCGGGGAAAAATGGACATTCGGTTGACAAAAATACCCGGCTTTGTCCAGATGACGATATATAGACTAGATCAGACGTGTCAAACATGCGGCCTGTGAGTTGCATGCGGCCCGTTGCAGGCTTATTTGCGGCCCGCACAGGAAGCAACTTTGAAAAAGCGGGGCGGATGAAGACGTTATCGAAATACAAGGAGCGCCAGAAAAATAATGAGAATATCTATTCTATTCTCGCTTTAAGATATGTTTTTTTTTTTTTCGATATTCACTCCGCTGTCCTAAAAGAAAGTCACGGACATAACGTTTTTCGAGTAATCACCAACTTTTTTTTACCAAAGACAGGCGGTTTCATCATAGACTCCCAAAAGAGATATACAATGTTCACATGCCCAAAATTTTTATAAAATAAGTTAACTGATTTTTACATAGTGCCTATGAGCGCGTTGGATAATATCAGCAGCAGCAAAGAATAGCTGGCTTATGAAGAGATTGGCAGCAGCAGTAGCTGAAAAAAGGGGATATGCGCAAGAAGAAGGAAAGAAAAAATACATCACGTGCTCGGGACTGAAGCAAAGTGGGCCACGAAAAGAACGGACGCGCGAAAGCTAAGACAACGATGAGCCGGCTGGGACTAGCATGCGGTCGAAGGAAGAGAAACTCATGCCAGGATAAAATGAACAAATGGTGTCGAAAATAACGGTAGCAAATGTTTTTATATTTATTATTTAAAAAGAAAATCACGCAAATGTACTTTATGTACCTAGTAGTGTTTTGGGATCAATTTTGTATCGGAATGTATTCGATAAATATCGGTATTTATTATAAAGCAAAGTTATATTAACCGTTTGCATACATTTTAACAGTTAATTTGTTTTTATCTCTATAACTAACTTTATCTATCTATATATTCTATGCATCAATCTACCTATCTATCTATTAGTTTTATCTATCTACAATTATATGAAAAGAACTTTGTCTCTGTGAGCGTGAGTTCATTCCTTATAAACTCCTAAATGGCTGGGCTGATTAAAACACACACACACATGCCCTTTATGTACCTGGTAGTTTTCTTATATTAATTTTATATCGAAATGTCTTCTATACTTATCGATAATCTGTAATCGAAAAAATCGGATGAAAAAAATAGAATAGGAGATATTGACTAAAGTTAACCCCTTACACAGCCTATCATAACACGTGCATTTTGAGAATGTTTTTTTTTTACCGCACAGGCAGAAAAGCTCGGCATGTAAACTTATCAGTAGGTTCTTTGATATGACAAGGGCGCGTTTGAAACGAATGTTTGTTTAGAGCAAAATTGAATCATGATACATGACTTTTGCAATTTAAAATTTAATTCAAGAATTTATCACCGCACAAGCAGAAAGGCCCTGCATATAAAACCAATGGTAGGTTCTTTGATAAGCTGAGGAAGCGTTCGAAGTAAAGGTTTCTGTATAAAACACAATTGAACCATAGTATTTTGAACTGTAATTCAAGCCTTTATTTATAAAAAATAATTTTATAAGATAAATAGCAGGTTCTCTACAATGCAACGTAGACTACAATATATTTTGGACGGCGTCACTAGGGGAGACATGTCACCTCTTATCCTAGTGCATTGAGATGGATGCCCAACTACATGAGGTAATAAATCGATTTGATTAAAAAATGGGCGATTTCACTGGCTTCGATGACAATAAAAATGTGGTAGGGTAAAACATTCGTTGATTATATATATATATATATATATATATATATATATATATATATATATATATTATGTCAGGTCATGTCATGTGCTACTGTAACCCAGTACTACCTTCCTCATGGTCGGGTCACCGGCGACTAAACTGGTTCCCCCACCAGACTTGTTTGGTGAGAAGGGCGGCTAGTCTCCCTGAAGGATTAAAAGCAAGACCTTCCAAAGGGCGAATGAACTCTTTTTCTGGGTCAACGGCCAACTAGATCCGTGTATATTTGTGTGTGTGTATATGTGTATTGGGGTGGAGAGGGCTCCCGTAAGCCGTGCTGAAGGCAACCTTTCTAGGAGAAGCAAATCTCTGATTTAAAAAAACATAAAGCGGGAGACCAGTACCCGCATTAAGCTGGTCTGCAGTTTAATTTGTTGCTGGCTATCTTGCTCTTGCTTGTTGCTGCATCTCAACATTTTGAACCGAGAGAGAGACTTAGCTGTCGTACAAAGCTAAGACTCTGTAACATCATATTTGTATAGATACTCCCTCAGGCATTTGGGCTCATGGATTTTAAATGTCTGAGGGAGTGGCACTCGTCTGACAAGACGTTGCAATCATCATATATATATATATATATATATATATATATATATATATATATATATATATAGTGCAAAGTTTTGTTGAAAATTCAAAGACTCACGTTTTTTTATAACCTTCGTTTATTTCCTGGATTTTTTCATTACAGCTGTTTCATTAATGAGTGGCAATTTTGCAATTTATGTTTCCGTAAAAATATTCTGCCCCACCAACTTCTTCAGATGTTTATCCATTAGAGCTTTACAACAAATGGGATATTTTTAACATGCTGGACATCGTATTCGGGTAAAAAGATTTCCATAGCAATGCTTCCTCACTTCCCCCATCTTTTGGTGTTATGTAAAGATGTGTACAGGATATTTTTTTATATAGACTGATGTGGTCCTCGGTTGATTGACTGTATCTTACTGTGTCGTATATATCTTTGAGAGTCAAACGAATGAAAAGAATAATCTGTTGTCACAGACCTAGTTATCACTCTTGCATACCTTCAACCTGGCGTGTGTGTCCATATATATATATATATATATATATATATATATATATATATATATATGTGTGTGTGTGTGTGTGTGTGTGTGTGTGTATCTTTCCATCTATCTATCTATCTATCTCTAGATAGATAGATATAGACACACACATATATATATATACTGTATATATATATATAGACACACACACACATATATATACTGTATATATATATATATATATATATATATATATATATATATATTACTACATGATATATTGGTAGAATTATATATATTACTCACGGTTGTACTTATATATATATATATATATATATATATATATATATATATTACTCACGATTGTACTACATGATATGATGGTAGAATTATATATATATATATATATATATATATATATATATATATATTACTCACGATTTTACTACATGATATAATGGTAGAATTATGATTGGTTTGCTTAGTCATGTGACACATAAATATGTGAGACAATGTAAACTTAGAACCTGCTAGATAAATGCTAACATTTGGTTTTTCGTCTATGAAGATATCAAAAGCGACTGATAGTTAAGAGTAATGGGTCCAGACTATTTGTACATAGGAAATAGATGTCGTCTAATTCCTCGTGTATCAACAAGTCTTTCCGCCCTAGCGAAGAGATGCGAAACTTTTGTCTTCACCTAATATAGAGATGTGTAGCTGTTTCGCAAACGTTACTGCGGCGAATGGACTAGACGTTTACCGTATTCGTTGTTCGGTTGTTTGAAGAATTTTAAGTATTTGCCAGCCACACGCGCGCCAGTAGAAAATGTAGAGTGAGGAGAAAAGAGCGGGGAAATATGAAAGTTCTGATTTGCACCTGTGTGAAAAGCATCTGGACTAAAAGCTTAGTCGGCATTTTTTTTTATTTACGGTTGTCGATCCCAAAGGGCGGACGTATGTGTGGATTTTTGTAATGGGTTAAACAATTAAAGTAGAGGAAGGAGGAGTGAAAAGGCAGCAACAAAAGAAAGAGAAGTCGGAATAGGAAAGTGAAAAGAAAAGGGTTGGGTGTTAAATGAAAGCGACTTAAGAAAAAAATAATTAGCTAAGAACAGAATGAAGTTTAATAAGAAAAATGGAAAAGAGATAAGAGGAATAAGATAAAACAAGTGAAAATCAAGAAAACAGCAGGTTAGGGTTAGGATTAGAGTTAGGGTTAGGGTTTAGCTTTAGGTTAATAGTTGGAATTAGGATTAATTATAGAGTTAGGGTTAGAGTTTAGCTTTAGGTTAATAGTTGGATTTAGGATCAATTATAGGGTTAGGGTTAGAGTTTAGCTTTTTAGGTTAATAGTTGGATTTAGGATTAATTATAGGGTTAGGGTTAAGGTTAGAGTTTAGCTTTACGTTAATAGTTGAAATTAGGATTAATTATAGGGTTAGGGTTAAGGTTAGAGTTTAGCTTTAGGTTAATAGTTGGAATTAGGATCAATTATAGGGTTACGGTTAGAGTTTAGCTTTAGGTTAATAGTTGAAATTAGGATTAATTATAGGGTTAGGGTTAGGGATAGAGTTTAGCTTTTAGTTAATAGTTGGAATTAGGATTAATTAAAGGGTTAGAGTTAGGGTTAGATTTAGCTTTAGGTTAATAATTGGAATTAGGATTAATTATAGGGTTAGGGTTAAAGTTTAGCTTCAGGTTAATAGTTGGAATTAGGATTAATTGTAGGGTTATGTTTAGAATTTAATACAAGGGTTGATGCTTAGGTTAAAGTTAATAATTAAGAAGGTTGATTATAGGGTTAGTGTTAGTATTTAGTATGCGAGTTATGGTTAGGGTTATAGTTAAAGTTTAGGTTAGTAAAGTAAAGGATTTAGTGTAAGGGTTAAGGTTAAAGTTAGGTTTTGGTTGATAGTAAGGTTTGGTTATAGAATTGGGGTTAGTTATAGGATTTTGTATAACGCTTAGGTTTAGCTTAATAGTTGACGTTAGGGTTAATTTTGGGATTAGATTAGGGTTATATGTAAGTTTTATAGTTAGATTTAGATTTAGAGATAACATTTTTTGTTATGGCTAGAATTAACGTTTGTGATAGGTAATGGTTAATTATAGGATTTTGTGTAAGCATTATGGTTAGTGTTAAGGCTAGGATTTAGTTTTAATCTTAGGGTTAGTGTTTAATATTAAAGTTAAGTTAAAGTTTAATGCAAGGGTTAGGGTAGAGTTCAGGGTTAGGTTATGGTTAATTAAAGTGTCTAGTATTCAGGTTAAAGGTTACCGTTAAGCTTAGTGATAGGCGTTCATTTTACGGTTTAAAGTTTGGTTAGGGTTACCGTTTAGAGTTGTGATTAGTTTGTTGATGGCTTTGCGTTAGAGTTAGACTCAAGTGAGTCGCCATTTTGGGGCTTTGTATATTTTGTTTTAGTGTTTAATCTGTGGGCTTATTTTACAGGTACTTATCCAGAGACACATGACTTACAGCAAGTATTTTCTGCCTGGAAAAATATATACAATTTTAATTGAAAATAACAGCGACAGAAAAATAGAATGGTAATATAGGAAGCATTAGGTTAATAATAAAAACAACACTTTTAAAGGGAAGGTGGTAAGGTGATAGTATCAGAGTTATCTGATAACTAGGCTATTGTTCAAACTCAGAAGCCGGCATCAGGATCAGTCGTACTTTGGTCGTCTCTACATCTGCATGTGCCAAGCAACTACGTGTCAAGCACTGAACTCAAAATCAATTGCATGAAAGTAAAAATGTTGATTCTGTGTAATCTCTTTGAGTGTTATAGGCCAAACCTTCCCCGATTTCGAATGCAACCGCTAAGTGTTGCTGCTCTAGATTCCGCATGGATACATCTGTAATCATTCAGTCTTACAAATAGCTTTAACAAACGAAGACTAGGCACTCCTGAGAAACGATTTTTGAAAGTAATCTCCAGAAATTCGATTCACTTAACAAACAACCGAAGAGACAACAAGAAAGAAAAAGAATTACAAAAATACGACAAAATAAAAAAACACATAAAATGATAAAACAAAGTACAAAAATTAGACCAAATACAAGACTAAAAGAAAAAACACAATAACAAGAGCAAAATAAAAACAAAACATTAATAACAAGACAAAATAACGCCTATAATAAAATTAAAAACAACAAAATCAATAATATCAAGATAAAAAACAGAACACATAACAAGACGAGACAAAGTAAAAATCATCAATAACAAAATATAAAAAAGTCATCAATAAACATAACTCCAAAGCTCAAAAACATTAATAATAAAAACAGAAAAAAACATAAAAAACAAGATAAAAACATCAATAAAAATACAAAAGCTAACAAACATTAATTACTAAAAGGGCAGTAAGAAAATAGAAAACAAAAATCAATAACATCAATAACAAGATCAAATAATTGCAAAAACATCAATGAGACAGAAAACGAAAAAAAACATCAGTGCAAATACATTTAAAAAAACCCAATTTCAAAACATCAATAACTACAGAAAAATTTAAGAACATCAGTTACAAAAAACATCGATAAAAACGCAAAAAATAAAAAACATCAATTACAAAAAACATCAATAACAACAAAATTTAAAAAAAAAATATAATACAAAAAGCATCAATAACAACACAAAAAATTAATAAAAACTTCAATTACAAAAGTATCAATAACAAGTTTTTTTTTAAAACATGAATTAAAAAAACATCAATGGCAACACAAAATAACAAAAGAAAACATCAATAACAACACAAAAAGTTAAAACACATCAATTACAGAAAACATCTATAACAACACAAAAAATATAGAAAACATCAATTACAAAAACATCTATAACAACACAAAAAATATAGAAAACATCAATTACAAAAACATCTATAACAACATCAAAATATTTAAAATAACATCAATTAAAAAAATCATCAATGACAACACAATTTTTTTTTAAAAAACATCAAATACAAAACATCAATAACAACACAAAAAAACATCAATTAAAAAAACATCAGTAACAACACAAAAAATAAAAAAAATATCTATTACAAAATACATCGATAACAACACAAAAATTCTTTTAAAAAATCACTTACAAAAACATCAATCACAACAATAATTTTTTTAGAAAACTTCAATTACAAAAAACATCAATAACAACACAAAAAATTTTTTAAAACATCAATTACAAAAAACATCAATAACAACACTTAAAAGTAAAAAAAACATCAATTACAAAAAACATCGATAGCAACACAAATTTTTTTAAAAAAACATCAATTACAAAAAGCATCAATAACAACAGCAAAAATTTTGAAAAACTTTAATAACAAGGCAAAAATACCCTACCCTCCCACCCCAAACACATGAATAACCAAAGGAATAAATAACAAGATAAAAAAAACGAAACAACACTGCAATAACACCATTAAAAAAACTAAACAAAACCATAAACAAAGGACAGAAACAAAAGAAAACCCCAAAATATAATTGAGTCGTATGATTTGATACCGCCAACTTAAACTAAAATGACGTCAAAATATTTAATTTCACCAAATTATTCAAAGCCAAGTAATTTTTTTTTTACACGGTGGTCACCACTTATCAAGGCCCGGAAGCCATTCAGGGATAAGGGTTATTGCAAGTACAGTGCGTTAGTGTGGAGATTTAATGAAGTGTTTACTTAAGAGGGCGGTTCATTAGGAATTTGTTAACGTTGGACTGTAAGACATCCAAGTTGTAGTCAGGTGGGAAGCAGGCAGACGGAACAGAGTTCCACAGGCGTGCAGTTCTAAGAAAGAAGCTTTTTTCATGGAAACTACGTTTTGATTTAGGCACAGATAAAGAGTGGGGGGAACAACAGCAACAACAATAAGCAGGTAAAATAGAATGATAAGAAGGAGGAGGAAAGGGGGGGGGCGAAGAAGAAGGGGAAGAAAAAGAGAGAGGAGGAGGAGGAAAAGAAGAAGAAGAAGAAGAAGAAGAAGTACAACAACAACAGCCATAAGAACAACATCAACAATAGAAAAAGAAGAATAACGATAATGGGGATCGTAGAAGAAGAAGAAGAAGATGAAGAAGAAAATGAGGAATTTCCTTGCGTGTCTTTTGTATTTTCGCTTTATTTTTGTTTCTAAAGAAAACATGAAAAAGACAAAAATATAGTTAAAATAAAAAAGTTAAAGATTTTAACCGAAAACGAGACACGAGCCCCAAAAGGCACTGACGTTAACGAAAAAAATCAGATAAATAATTTCATTACGATAAGAATGTGTATACGTGTCGCCGTAAATTAAAAAAAAAAAACTCAGGGTGGGATCGGGTGGTTCGTTTTGGTTGGCACTAGTGCAACCCTAAAATATTTTTGGGGGAAGCGTCATCTGGAAAATCTAAACTCAAACACGACGGCCTAAAGTGGATGCTTTGATTTATCTGAGCATCAGGGATCGAACTGCATCTTTTTTTTATAGATTGATTGTCGGTTATCAACTATCTTGTAGATCACAGTGGGCGAGTACACCAATTAGTACAAAAACCGAAAATATTTAATATCAGCTTGTGACTGTGAGAATTGAAAAACGAGGACGTGACGACACATGGTTCAAAAGAAAGTGAGAGAGATATAGTTCTTTGAAATCACGCAAATTTTGAACACGAGAAAAGGTAATATGCTGACAAGATATGATTTAACATTGATGTTTGATCTCTCTTTGTCGAGCCTACACCATTGATCAATTATTTTCTAGCAAAATCTATGTCAAATAAACCTCCCTCTGTCTTCACGTTAGTCATTTTTACAGTATAAAAAGTAAAGAAAGTTGATTTTACAAGCTTTCAGTTTGCAAAGAAACACAAAGGTGAGAGTACAAGGATAAATATTTAGAATGATTGTAAATTTTTATGCGTTTTATTTTTTTATGATATGGTTTGGTTTATCAGTTATCGACAATTTTCTGGGGCATGTCAAATACGGGCCGGATAAACAAACTTGGTCTTATTTACAAGATCAAAGTGTAGTATCTGTTCTTCAGATGCTGCACTTCAATTTCTTGTTCTCTGTCAGTGAAGGAGAAATCCTTCACGACTGAGACAATTTTAATTTTTGTTCCTTTTCCCCACGTTAAAAAACGACCCTGGTGTCTAACTCTGTTCCGTGGGGAGGCATTGTAAATAGGAACTTCCGGACTTCGGGACAAGATCAAAGTGTCTAAGTTGTTTGTTCATTGTTGATTTTCACTGTATTTTTAACAGGAATAAAGGATTTAATATCTCAAAGTGTAGTATCTTTTCTTCAGATGCTGTGCTTCAATTTCTTGTTCTCTGTCAGCGGAGGAGAAATCGTTCACAACTGAGACAATTTTTATTTTTGTTCATTTTCTCCACATTAAAAAACGACCCTGGTGTCTAACTCTGTCCTGTGGGGAGGCATTGTAAATAGGGACTTCTGAACTAGAGGTTAGGATTATTAGAATGTAGAAAATGATAAAATGAGAGCAACATCACATGGTCAAAACAGAGAGTGGGCGAGACAATTTTTTAAAGGCATGCAACGTGTGTATATGATAAAGGATAATGCGATGAACACTTTCCAATCGTTCAGAATTCATCGTCAGGGATAAATTAATCGAACTGGGTTTGAACAATTTATATACGTTTTTTTTTTCTTTTTTTCTCCCATTGGTTCAAAATCAGTTAGATTAATTTATCCCTAACGATGAATCCTGAAGATTCGGAAAGTACTCGGACTTATGATAAATATGGTGATTACATCAGCCAGTTCCCGCTAGAAGTAAAGACTGTTACTTGGAAGTTGGAAAAGATTGAAAATATAATTAATAGACAAAAAACGTTTATTTTATTTAATAGAATATGTCATAGAAAAAAATGCTGCTTAAATACACACACACACACACACACACACACACACATACACACACACACATATACACGTACCCCCACACATATATATATATATACATATTCAGAATGTACGAATTTTCAGAATGTGAGATATTATATAATTATAAGTATGCAAGGAATATTTTTTAAAGAACATGAATCGGATACCCTAAATTTATATGGAGGAAAAAAAAAAACTAGATCAAGTACTAAAAATTATTTTGTTAGTGTGTTTTAAGGGAGGTGGTGTTTGATCAACACTGCTGGGGAGCCGTTACTTAATATACTGTTTTGTTTTTAAATCTCCGAACCAGTGTTTCATGGTAAACAACTGATGATCCCTTTAAGAACATTGGTACTATTGTTTGTTCATGTAAGTAAAACTATTCAGCGATTCGAGAGATTAATTGACTTACAGACAAAATAATGTTTCAACGAAGGACTATTTTTATATATATATATATGAAGACCTTTTCAAAACTATATATATATATATATATATATATATATATATATATATATATATATATATATATATAAGGGCACATATATGCCTATATATTTCTGTTATTTTATGCATACTCAAAATCAATCGTAGCTAGAATTGGTTTAATTTAAAAAAAATTCTTATCTATCGGATTACCTCAAACGGTTGCAGACGGCTGGAGCACTAAACGTTTTTGTTTCGATCCGAGCTTATAGCATCTAACTAATGTTTTAAGACTTTTCAAATCAGTATATCAGAAATTATTTTCCAATTCCAATATACGCCAATTCTTTATTGAATATTATAAATATTCATATATTCATATAAATAAAAATATAATCTCTGTATTAATAGATACGAAATCTGCACGAATTAAAATATATATTTAAGCGTATTCTACGACCGGGCAACGCCGGGCGTGTCATTCTAGTTAATAATAAAGGGAAAAAGGGTAGCAGTTACGATGTGTGTGATTGTTTCTACTTTCCTAATGAGTAACTGTCTTTTTTATTTTTGGTCCCCCGTCAAAAGGAGGATGGACTTGTAAATTCGCCCTTATCCATTCGTCCGTTCGTCTGTCCGCACTTTTCTCTTTTTGGAATATTTTGAAATTTTGCACAAACATTAAACATTACATGAGTAAAAATTAACAGAATGGATTTTCCGGGAAAACTCTGATCCCCTCCCCCTCTCAGCGGTGCCTTCCGGGTTAAAATGGCTAAAATTGACACTTTTGTGCTTATTTTAAAAAAAAACAATTGATGCCTTGGATTTTTATAAAACTTTATGAAAAGTTATAATTAACTGATTTCTATATAATTTTGTTTGTCTATACTTCGCAATAACTCTTGGGTGTACCCCAGGGACTCTTTTAGGGCTAATAAAAGCACTCCATTTTGGGGATTATTCTACCATATTTGTTCAAAATTTTCTGTGTATGTCTATTTAGCAGATTTGCATGGTTCCGAATTCAAATTTAAACATGTTAAGGCCTTGGGGACTTTGGGGGCTAAATGGGGGCGAGGCAAATGATGGACTTACTAATTTTTTTTTTTTTTTTTTTTTTTTTTGCAGAGTGCAAAACTCAAATTTAAATATGTTAAGCCCTAAAACTATGGCGTTTGTTCATTTTCATCAGGATTAAACGTCCGCTGGGGGACTTTTGGGGCTAAATAGGGAGGGGGGAGTCAAATGATGGACTTACTATTATTTTTTTTTTTGGTATAGTGAAGAACTCAAATTTAAATATGTTAAGCCCTAAAACTGCGGTGTTTGTTCATTTTCATCCGGATTAAACGTCCGCTGGGGGACTTTTGGGGCTAAATGGGGGGGGGGGCAAATGCTGAACTTTCTCATTTTTAATGTTTTTTTTTAAATTTCTATCTTTTACACCTCTATTTCAAAGTTCATTTATCTTTTATTTCTTCCCCTCGCCCTCTCTCTCTCGCTCTCTCTATTTCTCTCTCTCTCTCTCTCTTTCTCTTTCTTCTACTCTCTTTGAATATTTTAACTGATTTAAGATGACGCGCACAAAATACGTTCATTACAGATTTTAAACATATTCATTAAAGACTTAATTGTAATTATTACATTTCCGTTACAACATCGTATTTAAAAAATAATATTAAAAGAAAATAGGATAGAATGAGGACAGAGGTAAACAGTTTCTATTGCAGACATTACACGAAAAAATTACTAGAGATTTTTTTTTTCTCGTTTCTTTACTTATTTAAAGTGTTTCAAAATCTGAACATTTCTTTCGCAAGAGGAGAGGGGATGAAGACAGCAACGTACATTCGTATAATGATAAACATCTGGATTCTCATTTATGTTTCCCGTGTTCCGCAGCGCCACCATGCGTCTACGTGTAAATACACATTAAAATTCCATCACTTTATAAATGATTTGAAATATTTAATTACCTGATTAAATGTACTCTATACATTCACTAATTAAACGATGACATAATGATAACGTTTCCATTCATTAAGACATTCATTACTAAATGAATTGTAAATAATATGATCCCACTTTTCCCTTGAAACTTCAGACATGATAGGAAAACTAGCAGGCTGCCCGACATTGCCCGAGGAATCTATCATTCTTGCTTCCCTATATATAACGTTATACATAACAACATAGAAGCTGGCGTCACGTATGATGTCAGCTTCTATGTCGTCATAGCATACATATATCTAATATATAAAAAGCTATATGTTCGTCTGTCTGTCTGTCTGTCTCAATATTTTCAAACTCTATCTCCTCCGAAACAAAAAGTCGCAGAGCGGCGTTAGGGGCCTCAAATGATTGGATTTTTTATGGGCCGTTCTTTTATGGGGTTTTAGCTGGTTAAAATAGTTTTTAAGAGATAAAAAGGGGTCAAAATTGCAAAAAACGTTATACATGGTGTATATCATCTTAGTTTATTTTTAATCAGTTCATATGCGTGTTACATTGGTGCAGTGGAAACGTCACAAGTTTTTTGATGCGAGAGTTTTGTTTTCGGTTTCGATTCTAGTTAATGGAATTCAAATATTTTTTTTTTTCACTTTTGAAATCACGACTCTATAATAATATATACGGAATCTGGACAACTAAAAATATCATATATAAGCATATTTTACGATTAGGCAAACCGCCCCCCCCTGCCCCCCGCTAGTCTATATATACTCAATGATATGACGTCATCCATGGCATTCTTGTAAACAAACAAACAAACAAACAAACAGATAGGAATACAAATCTCTCGACTGGCGTTAATCGTGACACCTTGCATTGATGATTCTCGAAATGATGAAACACACGTGCCTGTAGGTATTTAATAATTATTATAGTAAGTAATAATGTCAGCCCCTTTAAGAACTTGTTTCTTATTGTTGAGCACTTTCAGTTGTAATAAAGTCGGTCAACTTAGCTCATACGCGCAAATCGTCATATAATGATTAGATTACTCTAACTGACGTTAAAAGCATTGATTAAGAATAAATGTTTAATTTAAAGTGTATCTCTCGCGGTTGATGGTAGCCGAATTGTTCGGGTCCTTGGTAATGAAGCCAGAGATGACTTCTGTTGCCGGGGTTCGAATCTCTCGAGTGGCATTAATCGTGACACCCTACACTGATGATTCCAGAAAGGATGAAACACTAGTGTCTGTAGGTATTTAATAATTATAATAGTACAGAATATATATATATATATATATATATATATATATATATATATATATATATATATATATATATATATATATATATATATAGAGAGAGAGAGAGAGAGAGAGAGAGAGAGAGATAATCGACTACTACATATTTTTAGCAATAATCTATAATAATGTGCATTCATTGTTTTTGCGGACTGTTAGCCTAATCTTTAGAGATTGCACACACGTCGTTTATTTTACCTTTGAAATCATTACTATATATTAGGTACAATATAATAATCAATAGAGAATGGACTCTATAATAAAGCCTACGCAATCTGCATGACTTATCTGACGGATAACAGTCATCAAAAAGATTCAATGCACAAACTATAAAGCCTCATCTGAAAGCATTACAAAAATAAGAAAATAAACAACAACAAAACAGTAATCCCTATAGTAATTTCTAATTTTCAAATGCTAACAAATACTTGCCCAGCCGCCCTCTTAAATAATCACATCATGTCGCGTTTTAATTATTCTTAAAGTGAATCTCACTGTCCGCTGTAACGCGTTGTTTTTATACTTGGGGAGTCACCGCTTACCAAGACCCTAACCCTAACTCTAGGACAGGGCTTAATAATAGCTAGGTACACAGTGATACAACACCGTCAAGATCAGTAATAGCGGAACTTGGGTAGGTTTTTATTATATAGCAGGACGTTAGTACATAAAAGCGCATTTGTTGAAATTGGGTTTGAAGACGACCATGCTGTAATCTGCAGGGAAGTATTCCCGTTAAGACGAGTGGTAAAGGTGTGGAAAAAAATCTGTTTATAGAAATTAAATAATTGCCTATTTACTGTATAAAAATTAATTGGACTTACATTTAAACGAATATATATCTATAATATAAAGCTGAATGTGTGTGTGTTTGGTCACGAATAGGTCCCTATGTGGTTGACTATTTTAAAAAACTGATTACATATAATGATAGAAGATGTATCGAGACACATGAATGGGTATGTTTGATTTGGCAGAAGGGTGGTTCATTAAAACTGTGGGTTCTGCGTTCGCGCCTGGCCCCCAAAGTATGGAAATAAAAAATTAAAAAATTAAAAAAAAAAACGTTTACAAGTGATTTTGATATAGATGTACATGAGAATACTTTCATAAGTATGTTTTAACTTAAATAGGGATGGTATAATAAAATTGTGGGGTCTGCGTTCGCGCCTGGCCTCCATGGAATGGAAATAGGCAAAAACATTAATAAAGACTTTTCATATTTATCTGCGTAAGTATACTTTGATAATTATGTTTCAGTTTGAAGAAATATGATATAATAAAATTATGTGGTGTTCGTTCGCACCTGACCTCCATAGAATGGAAATATGTCACAAAGTTTAACAAGGTTTTTTAATATAGATCCACAGAATATTGTGATAAGTGTTTCAGTGTGAACAGGTATGGTATAATAAATTATGGGGCTTATCTATTTTATTTTAACTTTCATCATATTTTTCTTTGGTTTTGATACCCCAAATTTAACCTAAATTTACATAGCCAATCATACTTTCATAAATCAGAGTCTATTTTCTGTAGGCTGTTATTGAACCCAGTCAACGACGGGTACTTTTGCTAGTATATATATATGTATATATTTATATATATATATATATATATATATATATATATATGTGTGTGTGTGTGTGTGTGTGTGTGTGTGCGCGCGCGCTAGTGAACAATAATATTACTTTTCTTTTTAGTTCAAGTTTTGTTGTTTTGTTATCCGACGGAAAATAGCTGACAAAATGATTTTCCCTGGTCGGCTATTTCTCTTCTCGTGCCATTGTTAATTGGGTCTGCTATTGCGCATGCACGAATAATTTACTTCCGGTGTGCATTTCCGCACAGACAGGAAGAAAGCCACCCAAGGAGCACGTAGAATGCATTCTTAAATTATACAAAAGCAATATCTATGCCTAAATCAAAACGCGGATTCTATGAACAAAGCTTCTTTCTTAGAACTGCACGCCTGTGGAACTCTGTTTCGTCTGCCTGCTTCCCACCGGACTACAACTTGGATGTCTTCAAGTCCAACGTTAACAAATTCCTAATGAACCGCCCCCTTAAGTAAACAATTCATCAAATCTCCACACTAACGTAATGTACTTGCAATAACCCTTATCCCTGAGTGGCTTCCGGGCCTTGATAAGTGGTGATCACTGTGTATAAAAAAAAAATATATATATCTGCAGTGTACAATTTATCCTGTCCATTCTATTTCACATTTTTACAACACTAGAGCGAAAAGAAATTAATATATATATATATATATATATATATATATATATATATATATATATATATATATATATAAAGTAAAATAAACAAAAAGACGCAAGAACTATATTAAGAACAATAACTGACATAGACACGAGGGCTGCAAATTTGTGTTTGGCCTTTGCTATTGTATGCCTGTTTGTCGCTGTATCATATAAACACATTATTATTATGATAAAATTTTCCAGCCGTGCTTCGAACCCAGTTACATTGCCACTCTTTACTTTATAGGCGAGCATATTACTTCCTGGTCACAGGTAATAGCCATAAAAAATTAAAGGAACCATGTCACACCCGTTTATCGAACCTCACTTTATAATTCCGTTCATTTATTAAAATTTTTCGCATTATTAGTCCTAAGGAAATCGCTCCAGATAAGGCATAAATTCACTTGACGTAAGGAGCTAAAAAAAAAAAAAAAAAATATTTTAAGGTGATAGATTAACTAACAGTAAACGTTATATGGACAGATTCAAACCTAGAAAACAGCAATCATTTCCATTTGTCAGAAATATCGCTCACGGAATGTGAGGACTAACGAACAAAATAAAGGAAACGAATGTCACGAAGCTGCCATAATTATACGCAAAGTTTTTATATCTTCAAAAACAAACTATAAAAGTATCGAGTTATCGGAAAAAGAAATATAAAAATGGAGAAATCGATTTCTAATTTCTTTTTGAAGACCTCAATCTTTTCTTTTTTTCTATGGCGTCGAATGGTGCAGGGTCGCATCACGAAGTATCATTGACTGAAACAGATGGCTGTTTGTAGAGACTAAATGTAACTTTTTTACCTTCGAATAAATAATAATATATATATATATATATATATATATATATATATATATATATATAAGATTTGTTGTTGTTATTGTTTTAAGCGAAATTAACAACTTCAAAATGCTGTTATTCCTTTATTTCGTTACCTTAACATTTTTAAAGAGTTATAAACTCTTCTTTGTTATTCATATATATATATATGATTGAGTCGCCCCTTATAATTATATAATACATTAATGTTGGCATTCTGTAGATGCTCAGCGTAAATGGAGACGCTCTGATATTATTGTAGTACTTCTTGAAACTGAAAAAGTACTTATTTAAGCTTGCAGGGATGCCCGGCGTCGCCCGGTCGTAAGGTACACTTAAATATATTTTAATTCTTACAGATTTCCTATATATTATTATAGAGTTAATGTTTTATCGATTTTTACATATTATAAAGTTGCGATTTCAAGAATAAAAAAAATATATCCATATTACTTGGGTTAACCAGATTGAATCGAAACCGAAACAAAAACTTGTGAATATATATATATATATATATATATATATATATATATATATATATATATATATATATATAATTATTCAGAATAAATTCATTGCAGGATTTAGCATACATTTTCGATTTGAAGTTCAATATCCTTTTTTTCTTTTTTCTTTTTTGCTACTTCAATATCCAATTTCCCTTATTCTATGTAGCTAAAATGATTTAAAAACTTTAAAAACATTTAATTTAATTTTCTATGTTTATTACCTTTAACAAATTAGGTGCAAACCTTTTATAATATTTGCTAATATTTTTCCTCCGAGATGTATAAACATCGAAAACTTATGGGTTAAGAAAATATATTTTACTATACTGTATTCTTTGTCTTGCATACGATAAAATTTCTATATTTTAAATATAACTTTTTCAAGTCATATATTTTAAATTCCTAACATGAGTGCCCGGCGTTGCCCGGGTGTGAGGTAGATGCTGAAAAAAACGGTATTTTTTTTTACTTTGACTCCTATTATGACCTCTTAATATTCATTGTTTTGGGATCAAATGAAGTTATTAAGTTAGATCCATGTCCAAGGAACCAATATCTAAAATTTCAAGTGTTTAGACCCAAAATTGTCGGAGGAGTTTGGTAGAGTTTTAAAATAAATCGTTGAACTTTGATCCCTTAACAGCCAAATTTCTGGCCGAAAACCGATCACATAGATCTTCCCAAATCTTAGTAACCTGTATATCAAATTTCGAGTCTGTAGACTAAAAATCGACAGAGTTATTGCGTAGGGAAATGTACACAGACAGACACACAGACAGATACACAGACACGTTCACTTTTATAGATATACTAGCAATGAGTGCCCGGCGTTGCCCGGGTGTTTGGAGGTGTATGCTGAGCAAAAAAAAAAAAAAAAACCCAAAACGGTAATTTTTTAAAACTTTGACCCCTATTATGACCTCATAATATTTATTGGTCTGGGCTGAAGTCAAGTTATTAAGTTAGATTTATGTCCAAGGAACCAATATCTAAAATGTCAAGTGTTTAGACCCAAAATTGTCGGAGGAGTTTGGTAGAGTTCTCAAAGGTCAAATCGTTAAACTTTGACCCCTTAACAGTGAAATTTCTGGCCGAACCCCGATCACGTCGATTTTCCCAAATCTCAGTACGCTGTATATCAAATTTCGAGTCTGTAGACTTAAAATTGGTAGGGTTATTGCGTAGGGAAATGTACACAGACACACACACACACACACCACACACACACGTTCACTTTTATAGATACATATATATATATATATATATATATATATATATATATATATATATATATAGAGAGAGAGAGAGAGAGAGAGAAAGAGAGAGAGAGAGGGAGGGAGAGAAAGAGAGAGAGAACTTACGATCGAAACCGAAACCAAAAGTTACGAAGAATTCTGTGTAAAATTATTTATAAAAAATAGATGACTTAAGTACCATCAAATATAATCGACCCCACAACCAAAACTTATGAACAATTCTTGGTAAAATTATTTATTAAAAAAATGACTAGAATGCCATCAGCTATAATCGAAACCGAAACCAAAACTTATGGAAAATTCTTGGTAAAATTATTTATTACAAGAAATGGAAGTACACCACAAAAAAAAAGGCTCAGATGAACGCGTGACAAAAAATAAATAAATAATATACACAGTATTGTATTAATACATAGATCATTATTATTAATATATAGATTGTTATTATTAATATATAGGTTGTTATTATTAATATTTAGATTGTTATTAATAATATATAAATTATTATGATTAATATATAGATTGTTATTATTAATATATTGATTGTTATTATTAATATATAGATTATTATTATTAATATATAGAGTATTATTATTAATAAATAGATTGTTATTTTTAATATATAGATTGTGATTATTAATATATAGATTGTTATATTTAATATATAGATTATTATTATTAATATATAGATTGTTATTTCTAATATGTAACTTATTATTATCATTATATAGGTTGTTATTATTAATATATAGATTATTATTATTAATATAGAGATTGTTATTATTAATATATAGATTATTATTATTAATATATAGATTGCTATTATTATTATATAGATTATTATTATTGATATAGAGATTGTTCTTTTAAATATATAGATTATTATTATTGATATAGATTGTTATTACTGATATATAGATTATTATTATTAATATTATTATTACTATAGAGATTGTTATTATTACTATATAGATTATTATTATTAATATATAGATTCTTATTATTTATATAAAGATTATTATTATTAATATATAGATTATTATTATTATTAATAATATAGAGATTGTTATTATTAATATATAGATTATTATTATTATTATTATTTATTATATAGATTGTTACGTGCGTCATCAGTATCGATTAGGATCGAACTCATGACACCAATATTCGCAATCCGGTACCTTCCCCTGTAGCTAGATGAGTCTCTACTTGACTGCGTATTTTTTGTCGCTTTTTGTTTATAAATGTAAGATTTGTTGCTATTATTTTAAGCGACATAACAGCTTCGAAACACTGTTATTTATTTCGCTGCTTCTGTATCTGTTATTCATCTCTCTCTCTCTCTCTCTCTCACTCTCTCTCTCTCTCTATATATATATATATATTTATATATATATATATATATATATATATATATATATGTGTGTGTGTGTGCGTGTGTGTGTGTGTGGGTGTGGGTGGGGGGAGTTCCCGGCTTTGCCCAATCTTAAAATACGCTTAAATATGATATTTTAATTTGTTCACATTTCATCTATATATTTTTATAAAGTCGTGACTACAAAAGTAAAAAAAAGAAAGTATTTGAGTGCCATCAGCTAGAAAGCAAACCGAAATTGTAGCATTCAAAGTTGGTGACGTTACCACTGTACCAACGTGACACGCATACGAACTGAATAAAAAAATAAAAATAAAAATAAACTGCCCCTTAAAAACTATTTCAACCGCCTAAAGACCGATAAAAGAACGATCCGTAAAAAATCCAATAATTTGAGGCCCATAACGCCGCTCGGTGACTTTATTTTCAGAGGAGATACAGTTTGAAAACATGGAGACAGACAGACAAACAAACAGACATATAGCCTTTTATATATTAGTTGAATCGTCCATCTTATATATATATATAATCACGTTGACACACCGGTTCCCGTCAGATCACCGAAGTTAAGCAATGTTGAGCCTAGTCATCACTAAAATGGGTGACCAATTTGGGAATTCCAGGTGCTGTATGTAGGAGGACGTCGACACCTCCCTGCAAAAAGTTGCAAAAACCTAACGTCGTCATCTCCCCTAACGGAGATATACATGCGACTGGGGACCGCTTGTGAATTTCATACTCCTATGAAACTTCCTCCTTCGGAGGAAGCCGGTTGAACCCTGAATAGAGTTGGTGCTGACTGCACACACACACACACACACACACACACACACACACACACACACACACACACACACATATATAGTGTATAAATGACAAAAGACTATATTAAAAAATTCATGATGTTGACCATCTTATAATTTATTCCTTTAACATTTACAATTCTTGTCAGTATCTGTTTCGTAGCTCAAAATTAATTATTATATCAATCAGTGAATCTATTATGCCCTAAACTCATGATTGTTGTTTTTTCTTCAGATGGGTTAAGGGCATAATAGATTCACTGATTGATATAATATTTAAGTGATTGATTTTGCTCTACGAAACAGATACTGTCAAGAATTGTAAATGTCAACTGAATCAATTATAAGATGGTCAACATCGTGAATTTTGGAATATAGTTTTGTGTCATTTAGTCACTATATTGCTCTGTAATTACATTGAGCTTCTTAAATAAGCATTGGTATATATTATGAGAAAATATATTTCTACAGATATATATATATATATATATATATATATATATATATATATATATATATATATATATAAAAAGATGACCCTATAGCTATGCGATGCCATTTTATATTTTTTGTTTCTGCACGAATTTTATCTAATAGAAAACAGCCGACAAAAATTTATTTTTACGATGCAAGTTTTCCGAGTCTTCGTTTAGGTGATTATGTCCGCACTTGCGCGATTTACTTTCTGAATCCATTTCTCCTAGAGATGGGATGAAAACCGTCTAAAACGTAAGTAAAACGTATTCTTAAATCGTGAAAAATTAAATATTCTGAATATATAAGCAACCTTTCCCACCGCATTAAAATATTTGTCGCGCCTGAAAGAAAAAAAATGCGAGTATCTAATGCATATGCTCTTTAGAAAATCCGCAATATGACTTAAGCGTTACATTCTACACGTTATGATTATATAGATCTGCTAAGGCTTGCTTTCCGACCTATAAACACCTGAAACTAATACTTTTATTATAAATATCGAACACATACAATATGTGCCATTGTTACATGAAAGGCGTGTCCCCTTCTCATTTAAGTAAGAAGACATACTAGATAAGTGAAAATGATATTAGGAAAAGGTTAGAATCGAACCCTGTAGACAAGTGTTAAAGATAATGGGAATTGAAATCTTAGGATTTCAGTCCGTTGTTAATTGTATTAAATAGCTAAATAGCTATGTCGGAGAAAAAGAGCGACTGTCCATTCTTTTAGAAATCTGGATATTAAATATGTCAGTTAAAAGAATGGACAATGCGAGTTAAAAATATTGTTTAAAAAGAGGTTAGATATTAAACAATTAGAATTGAGGATTCTTTGTTTGCCAAAAGTTTGTTGGACAGACATATGTGGACCCATGTGAAAATTAATCATGTTGTGGAACACACTTCTGACGTCATAAACAAAGGAGCTTTCTCAATATATGTAATTAGGGTTCGAAGTTAGAGGCAGACAGTTTAGAGACAGAGAGTCAGTGAGAGTCAGAGAGCGAGAGAATCAGGAAAGATCGAGAGGAGAGCCCCTTAGAAGCGAAGGGGTGAGCGTAGAGCATGTTGTCGAAAAGGCTTGAATTCCTGACATCACCGATCGGCCGATTGAAGAATAAAGAAACCAACTATGTTTGTAACTGTTTGCTTCGTGTCGTCATTCCTTACAACAGAAAAGGTAAATGTGTTTTTCATCAGCTTGTAATGAATATTGCACAGCCCTTCCAAGTATTATGTGCCGCGTTCATCATCAATAATGTATCTCCCTTCCTCTTATATGTGTTATAAGAACCGTTGCATCGTATCTCCAAGTCCGTATTAATATGTGTTAACAAGAATCATCCCAGTCTGTTATAAATGTCTCCTCCGTATTTATCATCACAATCGTCATGATGTACAAAGAACTGTTATAAATGTCTCTCCCTCATCATCACTATCGTTATTCGTGTATTATGAGTCCCCGTTATGTGCTACAATATGACCCCCCCCCTTCGCAACGCAACAGTATACGTTGATTTGGTGAACTATTATTCCTGCATATAGTAAAGAAATAAACAAAATCCCTGTCACAAAAATCATAGATAAAACGGGTCACATATACAAAAAAAAAAAAAAAAATGAAATAAATGAAAACAAATATTCCATCCATAGAGCACAAAAAAATATCTTAAAGACAGGATCGACAGGGGTTCTTTCCTTTTGCTATAAAGACCGGACGAATATGCCTTTCGGTGGTTAGGGTTAGGGTTAATTCTAATCATTCTTTTATTTAAAATTTTCAGGTAAACACTCACTTGTTGTTTGATATGATAGAGGTGCATATAAACATTCATATTTCCTATTAGTCTAAGCATACAAATAAATCATCAGGAAAATACTTGAATCTTGCATTTAAACTTTAATTTAAGACAGAAATTACTTTCTAATGAACAGTTTATCGCTTTAAAATTTCCAATGGTCACAAAGTGAGCCATTTTAGTTTATTATTAAGAAATGGCTATTCAAAATGAAATATTGATTTCAAAGGAAAGAACATACTGATGACAAAAATTGAGCAGTCAGTAGCTATTCTATTCAACTCCTGGAGATGTTCAGTACATAGCTTTTCTGTACAGGTCCTGGACTTTATAATTTTTGCAAGCAAAGAGCAAAAGAGCCTTCTCATGTTGACAGGAAACATTATGTGCTGGAATGCTAAAAGATTGAATATTATTATGGAGCAATTCTGGTTTTTGATTGTTTGTTAATAAAAATATTCAACTACCGTGGAATTTCCATGGGTTCTGCTAGTTATTATTATTTTATTTATTCATTTATTAAAAAAAAAACACTGACACCTGTATTAATTACAAGCAAATAAAGATATGCATCTGCCATATGCAAGTTTGGTTTAAAAATAGATTTGCATTTAGACATTTGAAAACGTTTTACTTTGGCACAAGAGGATTAACGCGTCCATCTGTGGAGGTTCTAATGCATGCATATATCCAAACGCACATTTCTTCTGGTTTTGTTTAGAATTAAAAAAAAAAAATCATGACGCAAAAAAATGATGACGATTACCGTTGAACCAGAAAGCATCCGTTTCGGATCAAGTCCCGTGTTGCTCGTAATAATAGGCGGAATACTGGGGCAGCTAGTTAAATCCTTTCTCGACAGACTCCAGCGTTCTCGTAACAGCACAAACTCCAAAAGTCTTTCATTAGAAGTAATTTGTTGAGAAATGATAACGCACACACGTATTTTTGCTTCGTTTCACCAAAAAATTTTTTATCGACCCGGTGCTTGACCTTGTATCTAACCTCATAAAAAGGAGGTAAACAAGGTAACGTTGTTCTTTATTTCGTTGCTTTTTTTTATTTTTATTTTTTTGTCATGACATATGTTCCGTCTGTGTGGACACCACACAATCTTTAAACCGTCAGCACAACTCACCAATCTGACGTTATTCTATTTTTTATTTATATCATGCTTTTAGTAGGTTTATATCCCCGTTTTTCTGACGATGATCTCTTTCAGATCACTACTTACTTCACATTAAAAATCATTTTGACAAAGTTTTTTTTTGAATTAGTTTGTCTAGTTGTATAATATGTATAATATATTTTTTATATACATGCACCCGTATATATATATATATATATATATATATATATATATATATATATATTAAGTTATAAAACATATATGGCGATTAAGCTACACTGAATATTCCGCGTTTCATCCATTTATGCCTGAAGAGTCCTGGAGTGGATCAAACACAGAATATTCAGTGTAGCTTAATCGCCATATATATTTTATAACTTACTAACTAACTCTACCTACGTATTGAGCACTTTTGAAGTAAATACTTAAAGTTTACGCATAAATTTATACTTTCGTATATTAATTCTATGTGAGTAAATGAAGTAGTTATATATATATATATATATATATATATATATATATATATATATATATATAATTTTAGTCATTCAATAAATTTAAAATTTATTACGTGAAATGGTTAAATTTCAAATCAAAAGATTTTCATTATTCTATGTAAGACAAAGAATACATTTAAAATATAACTCCTTATCCTATAGGATTTCGATATCTACCATCTCCTCAGAGGAGAAAATATTAGCAAATAAAAATAATTGTTTGCACCTTATTTGCTAAAATCAGTGAGACATGGAAAATCACAATTAAAAGATTTTTTTAAGTATTTAAATATCATAGAGTAAGGAAAGTTAATGTCTCACTGACTATAGCAAATAAGGATAAACCATTGTTATTATTTGCTAATATTTTCTCCTCTGAAGAGACGGTAGGCATCGAAATCTATTAAGACATCATTTTTTTATTCAAGCAAACATTATTAAATGCAACGGAGACACTTAGCTTTATGATTCTTATTCTTTCTTTTAATTTTTCGATTTTACGCATAATCTTTTCTCTATAAAAACTGTCAGGAGTGCTTTCGATTAGTCCACAAATCATCTTCAGGTGTTGAGGAAGTAAAAGTGCGAAGGAGCGAAAATGGAAATTAAAAATTGAAAAGTAAAATATGATTATGAAGATGATTCGTGGACGAATCGAAAGCGCTCGTGACAGCAACAACTATGGAACCTTCATTAATATTTTCGATTTTGATTTTAAAAAGATTATACGGAAAATCGCAAAATTAAAAAAAAAGAATCATAAAGCAATGTGTCATCATTGCATTTAATATTGTTTGCGTGAATATATATATATATATATATATATATATATAAAGTTATTTCTATAACAATTTTTAAATACAGCCACTAGTGTTTCATTTTTTCGAGAATCCTCAGGGCAAGAATGTACGTTTACAGCCGGTTGTGAGATTCGAACCCGGCCACAAAGCTATCACTGACTCCATTAGCAGGAAAAATGCCACAGGGCCAACATTAACAGCCAGAAATTAAGTTGAAATTTAAACATTTATTCTTAAATATCGAGACGTCCGTACAGAGTGATTATAATATCATAATCTATGCATGCGAGCTTACGTGAGCAACCGGCATTTTAACTTTAAACTGCTCATTTATATAACGTTTTAACGGTACAAAAACTATACAGCGCTTTGAAAATAATATACGATCAAACACTTGGGGCCCTTTCACCAACAAACTCATGAGGAGTTCATCGTTGTATAACACAAGATGAAAAAATAACGAATTAAAATGTCACGCAAGAGCTCAGGGATATACGAGTAAAAAAAGGCGAATAGGAATTCGTGTGAAATATACATACAATAATATAGAATATACATACAATAATATAAAATATACATACACTAATATAGAATATATGTACAATAATATAAAATATATGTACAATAATATAGAATATACATACAATAATATAAAATATATGTACAATAATATAGAATATACATACAATAATATAAAATATACATACAATAATATAGAATATACATACAATAATATAAAATATATGTACAATAATATAGAGTATACATACAATAATATAAAATATATGTACAATAATATAGAATATACATACGATAATATAGAATATATGTACAATTGAGATGGAGGGGGTATGAGAACAATAAAATTATATTTCAAAGTAAGAGTAATGAGTTAACAACTTCTTTTCTGTCGGCAAAGCGACGGCTTGGGTGAAAAAATTGAGACTGACTCCAAAATCTTTAAATGATTTTGAGAGTCAGCCCGGTGCAATATTCTGAAGCAATCCACTTTATAGGCATTGAATTTAATTAATAAAAGATATCGTGAAACTTGACTTAATAAAAGAAAGATATTGCGCAATATAAATTTAACAAAAAAAAAAAAAAAAAACTATTTAAAAATAGCGCGGTCCAAAAAATACATAAGACCCGTCATAAGAGTTAAGTAGTTTAACCTCTGTTCATATATTAGTGATTGGTTAAAAATTTAAGATTTTCCCACCGGAAAAAAAAAAAATAACGTTGCGTTGTGTGTAATTTCCAGAGTAAATTTTCCCAACATTAAAAAGGATACGCCCTGAAAACCAGGAAATACATTCCTTTTGTAACTTAAAACCTTTTTTTTTAATTTATTTTTGGGTTAATATGAAATGACTGGCAAATAGATTATTATAATTTGATGAAATAATGGAAAACAAAATAAATGTATTTTTAAAAAGATTAAAAGAACTTAAGGTAACCGATTGAAAGCTAGACTATGTGAAGGAATAAGAAAGAAAAAAAAGCAACGGACGAAGAAGGAAGTGACTAAAGAAAACACACAGGGGAAAAACATGGATGAAGAAACATGGATATCTGGTTGTTTTGTTTTACGGCATATCAACCATGATGCAATTCTCTACCTATATAAGAACCATGTACGTCCAGGGATGGAGTAATGTTGCCACATCTGGGCAGGGGCTGCTAGAAAGGATTATCCTGTCTTGATAGAGTTCAAAATAGACTTTGTAGCCTCGTAGGTGATGTCCTTTTCTCTTCCATGCAACCTTTTTCTCACAGAAGGGATGTTGCGAGTTTGTCTCTGCTTTATCGTTATTTGCATTGCCAGTGCTCGACTGAGCTCCAATCTCGTCTAAATACCTTTATATTTTTCCATTACGCCATATTGAATTTTGGTTTGATATGAAATTCAATATGGCGTAATGGAAAAATATAAAGGTATTTGCAGCTTCTCTTCCAATTTTCGGATTTTTATCATGTCAAATCACATTTCATTTCCTTTTGACGGATTGGTTGTTGCTATTTCCTCTGAAGAGGTAAGGGCATAATAGATTCACTGATCGATATAATAATTAAGTGATTGATTTTGCGCTACTAAACAGATACTGTCAAGAATTGTATAAGTCAACTGAATTAAAGGAATAAATTATAAGATGGTCAACATCATGTAGTTTGGAATATAGTTTTTGTCATTTATTCTCTATATTGCTCTGTAATTACATTGATCTTCTTAAATAAGGATTGATATATATTATAAGAAAATATATTTCTACAGAAATATATATATATATATATATATATATATATATATATATATATATATTCAAGGTTGAATGTATTCAGGAGATAAAAGCCATGAATTAAAACGAGGTCATTAAGAGTGCTCAATAAAAAAGAGCCAACTATATTATTTTTATTTATATAGACAAGTATTACATACTTGCTACACTAAACATGCTGATGTTTCAGAGCAAATTGGTTAATAAAAAAAAAACAATTGTTCCTAATTAGGTGAGAGAAATAAAGTTTATATCGGCTCATTTTATATAAATAAAAAATATATTTCACATCATCATTTACGGACAAAATTCTTTGAATAGTATATATACACTTTATTTCTCTCGCCTGATGAGGAACAGTTGTTTTTTTTTTAAATAAACCAATTTGCTCCGAAACATAATCCACATATTTATAAAAGTGAGCATGCGCATGTGAGGAGGACACTTCTCAACCTATATACTCCACGAATTTTTTATCCACTGACTTGAAATTTAGTATATAAGATATTCAGAAATACGGGAACCTTTTTTAATCCGTTTTCCTCCGGGGGGGGGCTATTAAAGGACCAAAATTGAAAAATTGGGACGTGAGAATCATCGGATTTTTATCTGTTCGCTAAATGTTTCACGAATGCGCATGCGTGAATAGTTTTATTACAGATTATTTATGTTAAGAATAAGTAGTTTGGAAACACCTTTTAAACACCGTGGCACGCTGGTCTAATGGTTATCGTACTTGACTCACAGCCAAGAAGTGAACGCTCTAGAAAAACACAGCAACAACATAATACTCGCATGCACATGTCTCAGTTATGCATTAATTAAAATATAATATTTATCCGTATTTTACAACCGGGCAACCCCTGGCAGTCTGCTCGTCATTTATAGTTAAATAATAATTATTCTTTTATATCTACAAACACTGCTGTTTCATACTTACGCAATCATCAGTGTACGAGGTTACAATGTACATGTATATATAATATTTTGTTACATATACATATTACTGATGGAGATAAGAAGTAACGGCGGTCTACTGGTTAATGACATGAACTGACGACCTAGATGTCCCAAGTTTGAATCCAGTTTTACAAAAATTACAATCATTGAGGATGTTGGCAACCTTCACATGATTCTCTTCTGTGGTCTCCGATGTTTTTTAAGAAATAATTCTGATTAGAAAAATATCGGGGAAACCAATACCAACTATGGATTCCTCGGTTTCATATGATGATGATGATGATGATGATGATGACGATGATAGTGACGACGACGATGATGACGACGACGATGATGATTATGACGACTGACGACGACGATGATGATGATGATGAGTTGGTGTTTATCTACATGTAGCTAAAACTACAACAGATTGCTGTATTCTTTCTATGATCCTTTGAAGGGGTAGTTTCGTTATAAGATCATCCTCACCAGCATTATCTCCTCCTTTGTTGGGTAGCGTACTTTAGTGATAAACTGTCACAATCGGCTGTTCACATAAGCAAACTAAATACTTACATTATACGTGAGCAAACTTATAGGACAGAAAAGATTCTGAGATTGCTCGTCCATCTTCGTGATTATTTGAGCATATAAGTTAGTACGACCTTAGAGATAATGTATTAAAATGTATGGCACAATTACGTTGCCCTACCGGTTCCCGATATATCACTGAAGTTAAGCGACGTTGAATCTGATCAGTATTAAAATGAGTGACTATTCGAGAATACTTGGTGGTGCATATGCTCTCCGCTTGCCTCGACATTGTTTCCAGTCGTTCTAAACTTTTTCTTGCCACTGGAATCAAGCAGTGCCTATTAAGTAGATATGTGGTTAAAGGTTGTGCAACACTTGCTTCACAATTACGTGCACAGATACTCACAGGGGTTATCCATTGTCTCTCGATACTGGACGTAGGCTATGAAGATAACATGAATTATACGACAAGAAAAGAAAAGTGCACAATACGGTAGTGCGGACAAATGAAAAGAACAAACCCGGCAGGTGTCTGTGAGTGTCAGATCAATAGACAAACAATTGTATTGAAAGAGACCAATTTATTCTCGAACTGAAACATCTTGTCTTTAGTAGATTTCTTTCGGGCACTTGTTTCTTTAATTACATCTTTATTACCGCAAATTTCGTGAATAATAATCATCTACTTGTTACTGTGCTACGCTCGTGTTCAAACACAACTTCGGGCGTGAAAGTTTTCAGAGGGAAAGATATTTTTATGTGGGTCTGTTGGATTCAGATGCATTTTTAATCTATCGATTGAAACAGTATTTTTTGTGTCACGTTTCAGTTGGAAAATAGCATCAGTTTGAAAAAGTATTTTGGTGTGTGACGCCTTAGTTTAAAAAAGCATTCTTTAATGTCTTACGCTTCAGTTTGTAAATGCATTATTTGGTGTGTCATGCTTAAGTTTGCAATTGCATTGTTTGTGTGACACGCTTCAGATTGAAAAAGAACTTCTTGGTATGTAGAGCTTTAGTTTGAAATAATATTTTTTGTTGTGTTACGTTTTAGTTTGTAAAGGCATTATTTGGTATGTCATGCTTAAGTTTACAATTGCATTGTTTGTGTGTCACGTTTCAGTTTGAAATAGCAATTTTTGTGTGTCACGCTTTATGTTAAAAAAAATAATTTCTTGGTATGTTGAACTTTAGTTTAAAATAGTATTTTTGGTGTGTAACGGTTCAGTTTGGAAAAGCATTTTTTTTTGTGTGTCACGCTTCTGTTTCATTTTTCGTGTGACACGCTTTAATTCGAAATAGTATTTTTGGTCTGTAGCGTCTCAGCTTAAATAGAACATTTTTATGGTGTCATGCATCAATTTGAAATAGCAGTTTTTTTCTGTGTTACGCTTCAGTGTGAAATAGTATTTTTGTGTTTGACGCTTTTGTTTAAAAACCTATTTTAGTGTGTCACACTTTACTTCAAAAAGTAGCATATTTAGCGTGTCACGCTCAATTTTTAAAAGCATATTTTTGTGTCACGCTTCAGTCTTAAATAGTATTTTCGGTCAGTAACGCTTCAGTTGTAAATAAACTTTCTGATGTCTGAAAATGCATTTTGAGTGTGTCACGCTGGAGATTAAAATAGCATTTTTTGGTGTGTCCGACTTTAGTTTTAAAAAGCATTTTTTGGTGTGTTACACTTCAATTTTTAAATGCAATTTTGGACTGGACGCTTCAGAATCTTTGGTGTTTCACGCTTCAGTTTAAATAGTATTTTTGTCTGTCATTCTTCAGTTGCAAATAGCATTATTTGTGTGTCACGCTTAAGTATAAAATGGTATATTTCGGTTTGACACGCTTCAGTTTACAATAGCAATATTGGCGTGTCAGCCTTCAGTTCGAAATAGTATTTTTGGTGTGTCACGCTTTAGTTTAAAAATCATTTTTGGTTTGTCAGGCTTCAGATTAGAATAGAAATTTTTGGTGTGTCGCGCTTCACTTTGAAATAGCATTATTTGTGTGTCACGTATACGTTTGAAATAGTATTTTTGGTGTGTCGCGCTTCAATTTGAAATAGCATTTTTGGTGTGTTACGCTTCAATTTGAAATAGTATTTTTGGTGTGTCACGCTTCTATTTGAAATAGTATTTTTGGTGTGTCACGCTTCAATTTGAAATATTCTTTTTGGTGTGTCACGCTGCAGCTTGAAATAGCATTTTTTTCATTTTGTCGTCGCTCTCCCAGGTTTAGATTAAAGATAATAGTTTCATTTATCTGTCATGTTTTAGTCCTGCTTCCGTTTACAATAGCATTTTTGTCTGTCTGACATGCATGTGTTCAAATATGCATGTTCTTACACCACAGTCACGCCTCAGTTTGAAATAGATTTTGCATCTCTAAAAACTGACTCAAAGCATTTATCAGGCCATCTTCTAATTTAATCAGCTACAACAACTCTCTAAAGATATAAAACTTTGTGCACATTTGAGACCAACAAAAGCGCTTTCTGAAGTCTAACCTTTCATTAGCATAATATAGAAAGTGAGAATATTAGAGCTATTTAATTAACAGGGCTCTAGTCAAAATTTAAGAGGTTTTGATATGAGGATCCGGTGCCCTCCTGTTGTCTAACCGAAAATAAATAGTTATACTGACATCTCTTTGTGTGTTCAGAACCAAGCTTTCCTCGAATTTGTATGCAACATCTGAACTGCGTTGATCTCAGCGATAAATATCTACAGTCTTGCAAGTATATTTAATAGCTACAGGCAACGAGGAGGACTTCATGCAGACCAAAATTCTAGAACAGGGTTTCCCAATCCTTTTACCTTTCTGGAATCTTACCAGTAATAGTGATATCCAAGTGAACCTAAACACAAGGAAATAGTTTACAATCTTATTTATTTAATTCGCCTTCAAATTTTAAGGAATTTTTTTTTTCCTTTTTATAATCGGTTTAGGAAAAATATTATCTTCCTAAAATTTATTGTCAACTTATGTAGCTGGCAACTAGTTCGAACATGTAACTGAATCCTTTCTCCAGATTATTGACAATTCAAAAATAACTGAAATAAAAATTTCCGTACATGTATAAGAAAATTATGTTCTAAAAAAAAAGGAAAACATGCATATGCAAATATGTTCAAAGACATAATAATCACAAACGATTTATCCCACGAAGGAACCCTTCGTAAGCTGCTAAGAAATATTAGGGTTCCCCGTAACCCTGGTTGGGAAACTATGATCTAGAGACGTGATCTTCATTAGTTCGTTGCAGAAGTTGAACTCGTGCAACAGCAACCTCAACAATGACTGGAACAGCAGCAACAGCAGCAGCAAGGTGATGATGGTGGTTCATTGGTTAACGGCGTGGACTGACACCTGGATGCCCCAAGTTCAAAACCGGTCCATTCCAAAGAATGTCACTTAAGCGTGTTGCACCCTTCACACGTTTTCGCTCGTAATTACAAGATATGAAATGCTTCCAATAAATTTCCAGACATTTTTTGGTATGGGCACTTTCATTAATAGTACACACATGAACTTCTAATCTCCTTCGAAGTGATCTCCTTCAGCTGAAATGCAATTCTTGCACCGTTCCAACATTTCCTGGAAAGCCCCATGGAAATCTTTTTGTATAAACGTGTGCCTCCTCAATTGTCTCATAACGACAGCCTTTATGGTTTTCTTTGAGCTTAGGGAATGACTAAAAGTTACAGGGAACAAAGTTTGGACTATAGGGGGGGTGAGAAAGTGTCTTGATGCCCATCTTTATCAAGTAGTCTTCCGCATCTTCAGTTTCTGACAAATAATTGTTTGTACAGTTCCCACACTGATATCAATCTGTGCACTTATTGTCTCTGTAGACACATGATGTCCTTATCCATGAAATTCTTTATTTGGCCAATCAACTCTAGGGTTCTGACTTCTCTACCCCTCCCACGCTTCTCATCATCTCTCACAGACTCCCTGCCTTTCTTAAATCTCTTATGCCACTCAAAACATGATACTCGATTCATGCAAGAATGTAAAAAAGCAGTCAGAAGCATTCTATACGTTTCTGTGTCATTTTTTCAAATTTTAAACAAATATTTATTGCATATCGTTGTTCTAAAGTGTCATCACGTTTAGATTGCATTTTGAAATTCATCAGTTGTGACAATCAGGCTTTAGTAGGGTGTATTCCTATCCCTGCTGTAGCTGTTCATTTGGATGTGAAATCATAAAAATTGGTTGATTATCTCATAGGATGTATCGCAATGACATATGGAAATTTCAAGAGTCTACGACAATTTGAAATTTGAAATGCCTCTGCAAAAATGTCTCCAGAACTTATTTAAGCCAGCTTGTATCTATTTAAAAAAATGTAATAGAAAGATATCTATTTAAAACAAATTCCAAAAAAACTCTCATCAAGCATGATGATCAACAACAACAACAATAACAATTACAACAACAATAACAACAATAATAACAACAAAAATAACAAACAATAACAACAATAACACAACAACAATAACACAACAAAAATAACAACAATGACAATAACAACAATATTAACAGCAATAACAACAGCAATAAACGCAACAACAACAACAATAACAACAAAAACAACAATTAAGAACAAAAACAAGAATAACAACAAAAGCAAAAGTAACAAAAAACAACAACAATAACAACAACAACAATAACAACAGACAACAGCAACAATAATAACAAACAACAACAATAACAACAACAAAAAACAACAATAACAACAATGACAACAAACAACAACAAACAACAAAAAACAACAAAATTAACAACAACAATAACAACAATAACAACACCAACAAACAACATCAATAACAACAACATTAACAAAAACAATAATAACAATAACAACAAACAACAACAAACAAAAAACAACAAAAATAACAACAACAATAACAACAAAACAACACCAACAAACAACATCAACACCAACAACATTAACAACAACAATAACAACAATAACAACAAACAACAAAAAACAACAAAAAACAACAATAACAACAACAATAACAACAATAACAATAACAACAACAAACAACAACAATAACAACAACATTAACAACAACAATAACAACACCAACAAACAATAATACCAATATTAATAACAACAATAACAACAACATTACCAACAAAAATAACAACAATAACAAAAACAACAACAAACAACAACAACAATAACAACAATAACAACAAACAACCACAAAAACAACCACAAAAACAACAACAACAACAGCAACAACAGCAACAACAACAACAACAACAACAACAATATTAACAGCAGCAGCTGTAAAAATGAAAGGAATTGCTTATTTTATTACTTCTATAATTCTTGTTAAATTTCGTTTAATTCCGTTATATTAGACACGCACAATCTTGGATTCTATCAGCAAGGCCGTCTGAAGTTTTTTCTCCTTTCTCTGGCTCGAATTACAATTAGGGGAAGGCGTTATTTTAAGGATTTCAAGGGCCAACAATATAATTTGTTATTAAGAGCCTACACAGCCCCAAGAAATCTAACTTCCCAGTCTCATTTCATCGAGAGGGTGCGGTAGGGGTCAAATTCCAGATACGCGTAGCGCACCCACTTGTAGAAGGTGGATACGAAATGAGAACTAACATTATATATGGAGTTCACTCTTTGAATATGCAAGTACTCCAGACGTACCCGTAGGTCTTTGGGTCACAGCGACTGACATTATTTATTCTAGTTTGGTTTAATTTGGAAATTCATAAACTGTGACACATCTTTTTGCGTAATACTCTTTTGACATCTAGTGAGGAGCTGTTAAGAGTATTTTTCCCTGGCTTGATAGGGTACAACACCGACTTCGAAATCTAGTGAGTGAAGATTTTATTCTTGCCCACTTTCCATTTCACACAAAAGAGACGTTCTTAGTCTATCTGCTCTATCGCTATTTTCATTGCAGGTGCTCGGCTATTTCTGGCCCCACACCCCTGTAAAATATACGCAATAAACAATCGTTTAGTTAAAAAAAACCTACAAAAATTCCTCTACTTTCTACCTGTGCCTAAAACTAAACGAAAATTCCAAAAGAAAAGTTTCTTTTGTAGAACTACACTACGCGGTGTTGCTTCCCATCTGACTATAACATGGTAAGTCAGATTTTGAGCGGTCTCTTAAATAATAAGCCTATCCAGGTTCCACTATTACCAATCTGTTGTTTCACCGGGCAACTGATACTCTTAATCTATATCCTTGAGTAGCTTTTGGGCCTTGATAAGCAATATCCCTCCCCCGTTAGAATAAAAAATACCTTTATATTATTTAGCCTCACTGTGTAAAATAAAATACAAAGAAATAGGGACGGGCAAGCTATAATTTAATAAAAATTAACATTATTAGAGATAATATATGCGGTCCTAGTTTTTCCTCGGAAAGATAAACAGAAAAAAATATGACTGACGATAGTCTAACATTATTTACCATCAGCGGTTTTCTCTTATTTTAGGCTTGAAACTGACGGTACTAATGTTTTTCTGACATTCTGTACAGTTATATATATATATATATATATATATATATATATATATATATATATATATATATATATATAAAGATGCTAACTTGTAGGAACACAACCTAATACCTGGTGTTGTTCTCTAGAGTATGAATGACAACAATTCTCCTCAAATTTCCAAATCTATTCAGCTGTTTCGATAGCCTTTGTAAATAACTTTGCATTATCGCTGTCGTTAATTTCAGCAATTGCTCGTCTGATCTCCACTCTCTTGCCGAACTTTCACAAAAAAAACAAAAACATTCGTCTATCTGAAACCACTATCAATAACTTCCCTCGCCCTTTTTTTCTGTACCTAATCCTAAACATAGATTCCATGAAGAAAGCATCTTTCTTAGAGCCACCCGCCCGTGCAACTCTCTTCCGTTTCCCTGCCTTCCAGCTAACTACAATATGGCTGTGTACAAGGTCAACGTAGACAAGTTTTTGATGAGTCGACCCCTTAAGTAATCCAATTTACCAAATTTACACAACTAACGATTACTACGCTATTGTCCCAATGACTTCCGTACACTCATTAGCCATCATCCTCTAGTGGCCTCCGGGCCTTCATAAGAAGTGACTCGCTTATCAAAAATAAAAATTTGGCGACAGCCGTTTATGATTTCTCGCTTCAAACGGCAATTGGTCTTCATTGGAATTTCAATGACAATAAGCCATCCAATGCTCCAGTACTCTTGGCACTTATTCAGTGGAGGTCTGGTAAGTGCTCTCCCTCGTCCCATTTTCTTCTCCACCTTGACTCTCATGCGTATTTTGTGTGATAGCAGCCGAGGCTGATGCCCCTATCTTTCTTTTAATAGTTCATTTAGTTCCGTTTAACTTCTTTTTGTTGTCCATCCTTCTTGTCTTATGCGGTTGGTTAGTCTGTGTATGTTATTTTTGGGTAAATCGCCCAAGACAAAGCATGAAGCCACTTTATGTAAGAAGCTAACAAGAACGAAAGCTGGTCATTAAAAAAAAACAAGATATGATTGAAACACCAACGGAGTGGATTGAAAGAAAACAATGAGTAGTATAAGAGTTCCACAGCCTTACAGTCCTTGGAAAGAGGCAACTGGAATATGAGGGTGTATTACAATGAGGTATGAAAGCAGTGAATTGATGAAGACCAACGAGACAAACGAGCTGGCACAAAGGAAGCAAAGAATAGATCAGACAATTCTGAGCAACACATGCCATAATAGTATTCGTAGAAAAGACATAGACTAGTAATATCACTTCTGTGAGAGAAAGGTTGCAGTAAAGGAGAAAGTGTGTGGCTAACCAAATTACAAATACACACACACACAAACACAAACACACACACAGCCCTTGAGCCTCTGGGGGGACATAAGGTATCTACAGCTTTGTAGATACTTTTGTAGCGAGGAGTTCTTTTTACAGGGTGAGTGTGCTGGCCCCACGCCCAACCTTCCCAGAAGATACATACAGCGCCTAGCCTTCCCAAATGGTCACCCATCTGGTACTGGCCAGGCTCAACGTTGCTTAACTTCGGTGATCTGGCGAGAACCGGTGTGTCCACGTGATTATGCTGTACATAAAATTACAAATACTTTTCTGCAATTTATCAAGAACCTTTAAATGGGACACAGATTCACCAGCCCAAATAGTTTCCGCATTCGAAGGTTTTCTTCAAGATTTTAGAACTTAATTCCAAAATTATAATTATCGTCATCATTATTATCATCACAATTTTTATTATGAATAGTAGTAGTAGTAGTAGTAGTGGTGGTGGTGGTGGTGGTAGTAATAGCCGTAGTGGTAATGTTAGTAGTAACAGTAGAGATAGTAGTAGGAGTATTTTATATTATCTAATATATAAAAGGCTATATGTCTGTCTGGCTTTCCGTCTGTCTGTCTCTCTGTGCGTCTGTCTGTTTCTATATTTTCAAACTCTATCTCCTCCGAAATTAGGAGCTACAAATAATTGGATTTTTACGGACCGTTCATTCATAGATCTTTAGCCGGTTAAAATAGTTTTTAAGGGGTCAAAAACGAAAAAAGAAAATAAAAAAAAGATCGTTATACATTTTGCACGTTCATCTTAGTTTAATTTTAAATCTTTAACTTTTAATCAGTTCATATGCATCTCCAATTGGTACATTGGTAACGTCACGAACTTTGAATGCTACAGTTGTGCTTTCGGTTTCGATTCTAGATGATGGCACCCAAATACTTTTTGTTTTTAACTTTAGAAATCACGACTCTGTAATAATATATACGAAATCTGGACAAATTAAAATATCATATTTAAGCGTATTTTACGATCGTGCAAAGCCGAGCGCCACCCCTAGTCTTTTCTAATTTATAATTATGTAAAACTATTGTTATTCTATATTGCCCTCTTATTATCAATCGTGACTGTGGTGTTACAGACACACATCCGTAAATTAGATTGCTAACCTAAAGAATGTGAGTGATAGAATTAGCGGAAGAAGGATTCCAAAATAGTTACGGTTTTTTTTTCTAGAGTTATTGAAACGAAATTTTTCCAAACATAACTAAATCAGAAAATAAGATATATTTTATCAAGCATCCGGTATCATTGAAGTATATAAGAAAAAGTCTCAGAAGAAAATAAGGTTGATCAACTCATATTCAGTGTAACATTAACTTGTATAGTGTTTTCCAGCTTATTCATCATCATCGTCGTATGAACCTGAAGATTCTGTTGTTGGCATTGGTTTACTATGAACTTTTTACGGAAATATTATGCAATTATAAATCATATATCATAGCTGCATGAATATAATTATAATAATAGTTAACTAAAAATGATCCTCCTATAAGAAAACCGAAAAAAATAATAGGGAATTAATTAAAATGAATATTTTAAAGAATATGCAAATTAGCTAGATCTTTTGAAGATAAATGCAATTCCACGACCCATACAAAACAAAATTGTATTTTCTTTTTAGTTTTTAATATGAATATCAATACACACAAAAAATATGACCTAAAACTATATCCGATGGTGAGGCCCCACCTTGCGGGCCTTGGGGAGTGTGGAGCCACCCTTTAATTGCAATTGCTCCTATGTCCACTCTGACCCGGAGTGGTAGTACCTGTTAGGGTCCCAACTATGGGTTAAATAGAATCTGACTTTAAAAAAATATATACTCCATTAAAAATTGTTCCTCAAAATAACTAGATTCAGCATTAAATAACCTGAAAAAGGTTGATATGCCGTAAAACAAAACCAACCAACCAACCAATACACACAAATAATTATAGCAGCATATCTATCTATAAAATCTATAAAAGTAAAATTGCCTGTGTGTGTCCATTTCCCTACCAAACTACTCTGTCAATTTTCAGTCTGCAGACTCAAGATTTCACATAAGAGGTATTGAGATATGACCTTTAAAAACTCTACCAAATCCCTCCGCCAATTTTGGGTTTAAACACTTGAAATTTTAGATGTAGGTTACATATATACATATGCACATAAAGTTTAGAACAGTGCACAGGGCCGAGCAAAAGCCGGTTTGAACTGCTAGTATATATATATATATATATATATATATATATATATATATATATATATATATATATATAAGTAATTATCTTGAATAACATCACTCTCAGCTTTTCGTAAGTTGATTTTCTTTTATTGAAAGAAAGACGAAAATATTACCAAAAAAAAAAAAAACTTTCCGTGTATTTCTTTAGAATAGAAAGATTTATGCATGGGAGTGTCTTTAAAATAAATATTTCTTTTCTTTTGAACACATTGTTTGTTTATAGTTTGGATATAAGAGTATTATGTTTATTTAAAGAGGTGCTTTATCCTTTTTTATTTAGTTTGATTTTAATTACAGTTTTTAGACATGTTTTTTTTGGTTAACTTCAGAATAAAACGCCGAGTTTTATTGCCCAATTTGCAAACATATATACATGGCTAGCAGGTAGCCCGACATTGCCCGATCATAAAATATGCTTAAATATGATATTTTAACTGATGCATAATTGTATTTATTATCATATTATTTTGGACCCAATATATAGTAATGATTTAAAAAGAAAAAATATGTCTAAACATTTGAAATTGTAGATGTAAGTTACTTGGACATGTATCAAACGTTTTAATTTGATTTGACCCAAAACAATGAATATTAAGGGGTCGACATTGGGATGAAAGTTTTAAAAAATTGGACCTTTGCGATCACTACCAAATTTCTCAGCCAATTTTGGGTCTAAACATTTGAAAGTTTATATAAAGCGTATTCAGACATGCAGCAAATTGTTTAATGAGCTTTTGGGTAAAAAACAAATTAAATCATTTGAGGTACTTAGCGCCGCTCTGCGACTATTACTTTTGGTAAAGTTAGTTTGAAAATACGGAGACAGACATACAAACATATAACCTTATATATATATATATATATATATATATATAATTAGTTAATTTACTCACATAAAATTAATATACGAAAGTATAGATTTATGCGGGAACTTTAAGTATTTACTTCAAAAGTGCTCAATACGTAGGTAGAACTAGTTAGTAATTTATAAAATATATATGGCGATTAAGCTACACTGAATATTCCACGTTTCATCCACTGTAGGACTCTTCAGGCTTATGAGCATAAGCCTGAAGAGTTATAGAGTGGATGAAACGCAGAATATTCAGTGTAGCTTAATCGCCATATATATATTATAAATTACTATATAATATATATATATATATATATATATATATATATATATATATATATATATTAGATTAGATTACAGTGTACTAAATATATAGTAGTGATTTCAAAAGTTTTCGTAAAATATAATATAGGTTCCGTCAGCTAGAATCGAAACCAAAACAACTGCGTCCCAAACCCATTCGTGACCATTTGTACTTCAGCGTCATGCATATGCGCAGATAAAACAACGTTGTTTAACCTACAATTGTATATTTTCATATGTATAGAAGAACAATTCTACTTACACCAAACAAATTTCAATTTGTTTTAAAATTTGGACTAATTATTGTTAGCAATTATTTTTCTGGCTAAAAAAAAAAATCGGATTTGCTCCACAGGTCCAGATAATGTATATACTAAGTTGATTCTATATTACCATTTCTGTTAAAAACTTTTTTCGACATTAACTTATTAGAATCTGGGTATGGTTTTATGTTATTAGGTACTTGTACAGTTTAATGAAGACATTAACAAAAGTAAAATATCGAAAAAAAAAAAGGTTATATTGTACGTATCCGTCTTGGATTGAACATCTCCGAAAAAGTTTTCATTTAATTTGATCGAGTAGTTTTGTTTTTTCTTACAGCGGAACAACACGTTCTTATGAGAGCGCGTTGAAATTAGCCATTATGCAATTTATTAAACAGGCCACGAGGAGATAATTCCCTTTGCTCGGTATCATAACAAATTGTTTTTTCGCTGTAAAAAAAAATACTAGATACGTGACATATAATTTTTTTTCGATATTTTCATTTTTTTTAATGTATTGATTAAACTGTGAAAGTACCTGTTATTAAAATAAAATAAAAATTATAAAATAGAATTTTTTTTTTTTTTGAATATTTTGGTTTCGAGTTAGGTCGAGGCTATTATACGAAAGAACTTCCGGTTTATACCGTATCTGATTTCATTATTCCAGTGCCATGTTTTACCATTTTCAAGAAGCATTCAAGTACTTTTTCCTTATCGATGAGTATTCCATTCATCCTGTTTTTATATTTCAAAAAAATTGAATTAATTTGTTTTTCTTCCTGGTTTTGTTCTTTGAAGACATTTTACCATTATCGATCTATGCTCAATGTACTTTTTTAAATATATTTTTAAAAAATCACACGTGCGTCTGCTTCACTAAGCATGTTTCTATTCTGTTTTCCTTACGTTTAGAAAATACATTTTTTTTATTCTTTCTTTGTCGATTAATTTAAACATTTTCAAAATGCATTCAATTAATTTTCCTTGTCGATAAATATTTCATTAACCCTGTTTTTTTTATCTCTATGAATAAAAATGTAAATAGTATGTTTGTATGTAATCAATGTATGTAATCAATAAACTAAAAAAAAACTACAGCCCCGTTTGCCTTGATATTTTGCGACGGCGTTTTTAGCTAATCCAAAGTGTATGTTTACATATTTAAAACGAACATACAAAAAAAATCTTTTGTTTTCAAAATCGTTTGTTCTCGGCAACAGTCGCCCATTTTATACAGTCACAAACGCTGGCATAAGAAGAGTGCTGATTGGCTGAATCCCAAAAGCGGGAGACGCGAAATGTATCTCTTCGTCATTCTACGCCAAGATAGCTATCGTCCACATGGAGATGATTAAAAAGAATTAGACAACGAAGTTCTCATGTTGGCTAATAGAACTGAAGAAAAACTAGCAACCATTATTTCAGTAAACAAATGTTGTTGTTTTTTTTCAAAAAAAGATTAACGGGCTGATGTACATGAGTCGAACCCCAAGTACCAAATAGACACTGGCTACACTGTTGTACGCACCATCCATGCTGTTTCTAAATGGATTTCACCAGACTGATTTTTTTTATTATTATTATTATTTAAGAATTTTTACTAATACCATGATGCATTTCTTTAAATTAAAAAAAAGCCAAAATTCTTTAATAAAACGCCCCAGCTAAATTCAAGAAATTTGGCCTAGATAAGTCGAGAGTAGACGTTAACCAGAAGGGACTTTCTAGGGCACTGATTGTGGATCAGAAATTGGAAGTAAACAAAGACGTGCAGAACTTTAACAAAACTATTTCTGTTGTAATCTGCAGTAGGTGTGTCAGAATTTTGGGGGAATTTTTGACACCCCTAACAAAAAACTGCGAATAAAATATAAAAAAAACTCGTAATTTCTCATTTTAACGTGGGTTGTTCATTTTTTTTATGGAATATACTTCCAAAATAAACTATTAAAGTCGTTTAAAAAAATAATAGAAATATTATTTTTTTTTATTTAAAAAAAAGCAGTGTTTCAAAATGCCCGCGAGCTTTCATGCAGCCATTTTGTTTACGCAATGAAATCAATTAATTTTACGAGTTAATTTTTTCAATTTTTTTCACTTTAAAAATCTGTCAAAATTTTTCTATTGGTTCAATTTTTACGATATTTTCAGGTTCAATGTGAAATTTTATGCTCTTTCTAATAAACTGAATATAATATTCTAGACAAGGTATTTTTTTTAATTCACCCCCCCCATTTTGAAATGTCTATTAAAATGAAAATAATTAATTATCTTCCCTCAAATTTAGATATCACAAATTGAAGATAAAAAAGCAATAAATAAAATAAGCTAATTTAAAACAAAAAAATCCAGTTATTTGCAAATTTACCTGTAAAGTCCAAAGATTGAAACCATTTTTTTTAACCACGTTGAATTTTTTTTTTAGTGAAACCTCATAATGTTCTTATACTGCACAGAAAGTTTCGTTTAATTACGACACTCATTTCTGTTTCATTCAGTGTTTCATTTTTTAGATATTAAAAAAAAATCACCCCATAAAGAAGTAATAAAATATATTAAATGAAAAATTCATGTATTTCTTTGAGAAAAGAAAAAAAATTCTTCGACTGTTTTTTAAGGCAAAAACTTATAAGTAAAATGTGAGTATTCTTTAAATATGGAGACATATATTTCTTCACGCACTAGGCTAGACGGCTAACGCGAAAGTGTGGTTTTTATTTCCTTCTGTCCATCCGTATTTCAAAACAAGAATAAAAACCACCTCCGGCGTTTCGTTAAAACGTAACAATGCTTACGTAATGACGCTATTTTCAAATAGTTGCTTAAAAGAATTCTTTTATTTAAAAAATACATGGAATTTAAAAATATAAATATGGATAAATTCTTAACAATGAATAATGGAAGTACCTATTGAATAAAAAAACAAAACAAAAAAAAGACACATTGAAGATGACGGTTTCCGTCGAAATAATTTATGGACTTTAACATAAAGTTCTAACAAAATAAACATTTATTTTGTAGCAATGCGTTGGGTCTGGCTTCAAACGTATATAATACGTATCTTATTTAATTCAAACTCAACAGGTGTTCTAAGGAACAAAATCTTGACGTGAATCTCGTGTGACCAAACGCACCGTTCCGAGACTTAAAAAAACTACCGTAGAAACAACAAACGGCTAATTCTTTGCTCCAACAACAATATGACCCCCCCCCCAAAAAAAAACAACAAAAAAAACGATGTACTGACGATGACGTTTTCCGTCGAAATAAACTTATGGATTTAACATAAATGTCTAACACAATAAACATGTTTATTTTGTAACAATGCGTTGGGTCTGGCTTCAGATGTATATAATACGTATCTTACACACACACACACACATATATATATATATATATATATATATATATATATATATATATATATATATATAGGTGTGCGTGCAGTTGGAATTGAACTTGATATAAACAATCTTATAATCTACAATATTTTAATTATTGCAAACCGACCCGCACTGCCCGTTCTCTCTCTCTCTCTCTCTCTCTCTTTCACTCTTTCTGTCCGTCTGTCTCTCTCTCTTTCTCTCTCTCTCGCATCCACTATTGCTCTTTCTCTCTCTATATTCTCGCATATATTCTAAAATATTCCATTGCTACATTTCATATATTAGCATGCGCCGTCACCCGCTCCCACGCATCTCGCTACCCAATTCATGAAAGTTATTTATCTTTTCTTCCATTTTCTTTCTTCTCTTTTTTTAAAAAGGGTTCCGCTGACCGCGTCCCTCACCCCCGCCTCTCCCACGATTTTCACCTTGACATATTTCCACGTAATTTAAGTTTTGAAGGAGAAAATAAATCAAGGGGAATAAAAATCAACAGAGCAAAACAAAATATGAAATGACATTCAAACATATTGAATAATGCAGAAAAAAAATAAATAAAAATAAAAAACTTTCACGTTTGACAGCAAACTAACACCGATTTGTCTGTTCATATGTTTCGCTATCGATCTGCCTCTATTCATACTAACTTCATAATATACACACACACACACACACACATATATATATATATATATATATATATATATATATATATATCCGGGCAGCGTTTTACATAAAGACATATTTTATAAAACAGTAAAATGACTTTTGTCTGCATATTTTTCCTAGCTACTTTTTCTAGAATAATAAGGGTTCAAGAAATGAAAAAATATACGAACACAAATTATCATTAATATTTAACGATATTCATATCATTCAAACACGGTGGTGTTTGATTATATGGTAAAGTATCTTTTTTAAAAAGTGGCGGATCACTTTCTTATATAAATTTAACGTAAAATGAGCACCCACTTTCTGGTCACCTAGTAATTTTGTTCGTATCATAAAACAAATTTAATTGTGTCTAGGAATCGAACTCCGGATCGACTTAATAAATGGTTGCTTTTCGAGGATTGGTTTCTTCTGTGAAAAACAACCAATTATTAAGTTGGCTGACGAGGACTAAGTTCTAATGTAATTAAAATATATGTTGCTCTTCGTTTAATGAGCAATGTTAATAAGCTAGTTATTACCTTTGGATGCCTTGAATCTGATTATATATATATATATATATATATATATATATATATCATTCAAACACAATAGTGTTTGAATATATGATTTAGTGTCAGTTTTAGTCATTTAGAATTGCTTTAAAGCTTCACGACTCACTCATTTTTTTACCAAATTTCAAACAATTATTAAAGTTTATAGACCACTTTCTCAGCTATATTGTGAAATCTATTTTTTCAATTTTCGTTCAGTAAAACAAAAGTTGTGATAAATTTACTGGTGTTTAACGAAGTGATCGATGACTGGTTTCCATAGCAACTAGGTCACTTCAGCGACTAGTGTTGCTATCAATTCACCGCTCTAGCGAAAAGAGAGATATCAAGTAAAACAGAGAGAATGAAAGCAGACGATTGCCGTACACTGTTATTACATATGTGTATGTTATGTTTATGGGGGCAAAAAAATAAGACTGAAATTAAACAAAGAACAAGTGAAGTTGCTGGAAGCCTGAAAAAGCATGGATTCCAATAGAAAAATGCGAGCATGAAAAGTAATATTGTTAAGCTTAAACATAGAAAAGTAAAGGACTCGAAATTCTAGTAAAAAAATACAATAAAGTTATAACTTAAAATATTGCAACATTAAGAATTAAAAAAAAAAAATAATTTAAAATTATATAATCAATTCTAAATGCTGCAATATTTAAGTTATAAATTTATTATATTTTTTACTAGAATATTTTGTCCTTTTTTTCCATGTTTAAGCTTAACCATATTATTTTTTATGCTCGCATTTATATATATATATATATATATATTAAGTTATAATATATATATATATATTAAGTTATAATATATATATATATATATATTAAGTTATAATATATATATATATATATATTAAGTTATAATATATATATATATTAAGTTATAATATATATATATATATATTAAGTTATAATATATATATATATATTAAGTTATAATATATATATATATATTAAGTTATAATATATATATATATATATTAAGTTATAATATATATATATATAAAGTTATAAAATATATATGGCAATTAAACTTGATTGCCATATATATTTTATCACTTACTATCTTGCTCTACCTGTGAATTGAGCACTGTGTAAGTAAATACTTAAAGTTTACGCATAAAATTATACTTTCGTATATTAATTTATGTGATTAAATGAAGCTGTCATATACGAACATATATATATATATATATATATATATTTATATATATGTATTTGTAGTAATCGACATACAGTCCTGTTTCGTTGTATCACAACTCATCAGTGCCGCTAGACTAGCACCTCTCCCAAGCCAAGGATTGAACATAGAACCGTTGTGTTGGCAGGTCTACCACTCGACCACGGAAGCGATGCCTGCAAGTAAACTCGCCGAATGTCTATTTTAAATAAATATTCGTCCATCAGTTTTTATAGTGCTCAAACCGCCTGTTTATAAACAAAACAAACAACCAATTAAGTAGCGAGTGAGATTATTTATGACAGTGTTCTACCTTCCCTCCCAAATATATAACTAATTACACACACACACATACACACGCACACACACACACACACACACACACACATATATATATATATACTTAGTTATATTTTTTTGAAAACAAAAAGATTTCAGTAGGGTGCTCTATTATAAGGAAAAAAATCCGTAAATATACAAGATATCGTGCAAATCTCGTTTACCTGAACAAACTAAAATTAAATAAAAATAAAGTTAAAAAAAAAATGTCCATTAATGTTTTGGACGCTAAAAAGATAAAAGAAAAAGGAAAGGAAAACTAAAGAGAAATACGGTAGACCCCCGGCATACGAGATTTATTCGTTCCCGAACGAAGGTCGTATCTCGAATTAAAATGGCACCATTAAGGAGACGTAGTGAAACATGACACACTTGACCACCTAGCGGTTGTATCTGGATACTCGTAACTTGGATTTTCGCTCTATGTAGGGGAGGAGTTTTGCTCTGAAGCTATCTCGTATCTCGAATTTCTCGTAACTCTGATAGCTCGTGTGTTGGTGACCTACTGTATATATATATATATATATATATATATATATATATATATATATATATATACTGTGAAAGCAAAATCAAGACTTCAAAAAGGGTGTTGATGGCAACAAAAAGTGTATTTCATTTTACGTTACAATTGTTTCCATGTCCAGTCGAACAATTTCAAACATTATATCGTTTGAAAATTTTCCAAAACCAGCATTTCTGATATAATATTTGAAATTGTTCGACTGGGCATGGAAACAATTTAAACGTACAATGAAATACACTTTTTGTTGCCATCAACACCCTTTTTGAAGTCTTGATTTTGCTTTCACAGTATATAAATGCCCAATTATGAAATATGATAATTTTGTAGCTTACTCCTTAAGTCAACTCTTTTTGGCTAAAAACTCATTGGTATATGAAAACTTACTGAATTACATGAACTCAGTATACTATATATAAGTCTATATATATATATATATATATATATATACACACATATATGTTTATATATATACATATATATATATATATATATATATATATATATATATATATAGTAATTTATAAAATATATATGGCGATTAAGCTACACTGAATATTCTGCGTTTCATCCACTTTTGAAGTAAGTACTTAAAGTTTACGCATAAATGTGAGTAAATGAAGTAGTTATATATATATATATATATATATATATATATATATATATATATATATATATATATATATGTCTTGGTACCTTACTCCTGTTTACAGAAAACCAACATTCACAATCTCATACACTAAATAGTGTTCATTTATACCAAAAATATCAAGTTGACGCTGATTCAAAATTAGTACATAGAGCCGTGGTTATCTGTTCTCTATGTTGACTAAATGCTTAAATTATTAAAATTAAAGAAATTCTAGGCGATAACGGCTATCCTGAATTTGTCATTGATAAATGTATTAAATTCAAAATTAATCAATTTAACAAGGATATAACCTTTTTGCTTTTTAAATGTCCTGTATATCTTAAGTTACCGTGGTTTGAAAAAATGTCTCTCTTATTAATTAACTTAAACAGATTATTAACAAATGTTTTCCGTCTCCGAATAACTTTCAATACGAAACCTGCACTTTCTTCATTAAAAAAAAAGCAGGTTTGCCTCACATAAAACTTTGCAATATTATATATATAAATTTCAATGCCAGTATAACTGGGGCGAACCAGCGTTCACGTTGAAACAAGAATCGGACAACATGCGCCTTCAGGTTTCCTTATAAAAATACAAAAATAACAATAAAAATAAAATTCTCCTAAACCCTACCTACAATAATTTAGATTCTGCTATAAGCCAGCGTTCATTAAATAATACAGAATGCGGCCTAATGCATTAAGACAATTTTCTTTTCGCAGTCTTGTTCCGGGGCCGATTTGAAATTTCTCGAACCAGTCTCCATCGCACGACTCAGGACCTCTCTTTGCTGACAGAAGTTAATAAATATATTAGATCTTCTCTGAGAACTTATGAGAGGATAATCATAATTGTATATATATATATATATATATATATATATATATATATATATATATATATATATATATATATAATTTTTTCTGCTCCTCCCGTGTATTTTTTCTACGCGAGACATACGTTCTTTTTTTAGCTCGTATTTGTACATATTTTATAATTTTATAGTAATTTTAAACATGTCCTTTTCATTTTTATCCTACTACTTTTTCTTTCTTTCTTCTTTTTTTTTTTTAATCAAACGCCTTGGTGATCCCCTGATGAAAATGGCGTTAAGCGTCTTGGGATACAAGGAAATTCTCTGTACTGCTGTTAATAAAATTTGTGCTCAGACTAGCAACTACCTCAAGCCAGGATCGAAACTTGACCGCCAAGGCGACAGTCAGTGCTTCTCACCGTTATTCTATTTGTAAGAACGCAAAATTACAATGTTTAAACATTGTCTAAGCGCCTAAGCTCTATTTGTTTACACGAAGAGTATTACTTTCTACGCTTGCAAAAAAAAAAAGAACAAAAAAATAAATAATGTTCGTCACATCGTAGAATGTAGAACTGGATGAAAATATAAGAATTTAAAAAATCGAGGCATAGTCAATAGATTGCGCCTTGGCCCATTTCGTTAGGTCGTCAGTATTGCACACTTCATGAATGCGACGACCTGGGTTCGCGCCCAAGTCAGAGCACGTCACTGATGAGATGCAGTACATCGAAACCCACTTTGGGTCTGGCGTTGTCCGTTGTCGATGCAATTGCTCGATTATATCTAGTTCTGGGTTCTAGCTTTATTCTGAAAGCTGTATGTGAACGGGAATTTATGTATCTATACATATATATACACACACATTATCCTTTCATTGTGTGATTTATCTATGCATCCAAACAGACACACACACGCACAGATATTTACAATATTATTTTGTTAAACATCTGTAATCAGAATTACCTCATTCTCTATATATGTATGTTAGTTTGAAATCACTTTTTCTAATTACGCCAGCGATGAAACATGACTTGCTGTTTTTCTCTTCTTTTTAATTCTCGATCCCATTTGATTGGAGATCAACTTCTCTTTGGACTACTGTACTGTCCGAAAATAACAATTTCCATTATTTCAGCTGTTTTGGAAACTTTCCAACCGCATCTATATGCATCACACTTGATTTAATTTTTGACTTCATTCTCTCTACACAACTATTTTCGCCTTAAAAATTACATCGAAAGAATCTTCATGCAAGCTGAAATATTATGCGCAGTTTGTTTTTATATATTTACATATCCAATATGTGTTCACTTGTTTTTCTTGGCAATTTATAACTATGATAAATTGCGGTTAAAAAATTAATGACTTTTTAAAAATTGCGAAGTAAAAATTTATGTAAAAATCGAATATAAATGATTGTTGGTCTCCCGACTAAGCAGTCATTATACCTAGTAATTTCTTTCCCGTTCGTTCGGTTGTTCGCACTTTTCTTAATAACTACACCTAGGATTTTTGTTGGAAATTTTCCACAAACATTAGTCATTGTAAAGGTACATTTTGCCAGGATAGATTTTCCGGGACAACATTGGTTGCCTACCTGGGGGCCATTGTATGAGTAAAGTTGGCCTAAAATCTTTCGTCTATTCGTTTCTTCACACTTTTTTTTTCAATAACCCTGGAATTCTTTTGAAAATTTACACAAACATAAGTAATGGTGAAAGTAAATTTTTGCAAAAACATATTTTTCGGGATAACATAGATTGCATCCCTAGGGGATATTATACGGGTACAATTGCTCCAAAATCGTTTATCCGTTCATTTCTTCGCACTTTTCTCGATAACCACGCCTTGGATTTTTTTTTTTTTTGAGAATTTGCACAAGCATTAGTCATGGTGAAAGTAAATTTTAACTCCTGGAGTAGGACCCCGCATACTCAACTTGTTTACTAAAAAATTGTTCTGTAAAAGCTGATAACGTTAGCATTTTAAAAATTAATTCAAACCATTTTATATGTATATATATATATATGTATATATATATGTATATATATATATATGTATATATATGTATATATATATATATGTATATATAAATCATTTTATAAAATTAACAGTAGGCTCTCTACAGTTCAATGTAAAAACAATGTATTGTGAAGTATGCCACTGTGAAAAAGCATGTGACGCTTCCTCCCAGTGCACCACGATGAGTTACCAACTAGAGAAGGAAATCAATCGATTTGATGTAAAAGTGAGCGATTTCACGGATTTCGATGACAGTAAAAAATATGTGAGTGAGAAACATCCGTTGTTCATCATTCAACCTCCAATAACGTCGAGCCTTACTGTTAGTATAGGATGTAGCGGAAATAGACATGCAAATATGAAGATATTAGCATATATATATGTATGTATATATATATATATATATATATATATATATATATATCATTTACCAACATAAAATTAATATACGAAAGTATAAATTTATGCGTAAACTTTAAGTATTTACTTCAAAAGTGCTCAATACGTAGGTAGAGCCAGTTAATAAGTTATATATATATATATATGCTCAATACGTATGTAGAGCTAGTTATTAAGTTATATATATATATATATTTTAAACTTACTATATATATATATATATATATATATACACACACACATATATATATAATTATATATATAATTATTTACTATAATAATTATTAAAGACCTACATACACTAGTGTTTCACCCTTTCGGGAAACATCAGTGCAGGGTGTCACGGTTAACACCGGTTAATAGATTCCAACCCGGCAACAGAAGCCATCGCTGGCTTCATTAGCAAGGGTCTAATTCAATCGACCGCCGTTAACCGCGAGAAAACTGTTGAAATTAAACATTTATCTTTAAATATATTTTTAACGTCTGTCAGAGTGATAAGATGATCTGTGCATAGAAGCTAAATTGACATGTAATTAAAACAAGTACAGATGTACGCTATTTGAGCAATGTGATATATATATATATATATAAATATATATATATATATATATACATACATACTAGACTACCCGTGACCCGTTGGGTCTGTATGTTATATTATCTATAGGATTAATGTATGAGCGTGACACTTGTGACGTAAAGAAAATAGTTGTTTGCTTGACATAACAGAAACATTTCTATGAAAGTATATTAGAATGAAAAAATAACGGACGGATCACTCAAAAAGGAAAAAAAATATCCTCCCAGTTCGTGTAAAGTTACCTATTTTTCCGAATAATCGCTCAAAAATTGAAAATTAAACAATTTTCCTACGAATCGAACGCCAACGAAAGACATTTAGCAGCAAAACGCACATGCACTTATCGATGAGAAATATAAGAATGAAAAATCCATATTGGAATCCTTCAACCAAGTTATAGAAACTTAAAATCTAAAAAAAAAATAAAAATAAAATAAAACCTGAAGCAAAAAAATAAATAAATAAATATAACCTACATAAATAAAATGAAATAAAACTAATATTGAAACAGATTAGTAAATATGTCAACAAATTCACCGTTCTCACAGAACTATTTTGTATCTAGAAATGTAAACAAAAAATAAAAAAAGAAGAAAGGAAGGAAAATGGACGAATAGAGAGTAGTAGTATTAGTATTAGTAGTAGTAGTAGTAGTCTTGGCTTTACTACAGTCGTTCTTATGTTTGTCAACGGGTTAAAGTTGTTTAGTAAGAAAATAGCGACAGTATAGCTCTAAAAAGAATAGTTACAAAACATCCTCACTCTTCCCATATTAAATAATAATTTCGAAATAATAACGTTAATAGTTCAGTGCGCAGGTCAAAATCTGCAAAAGAAGCGATTTGTGTTTGTTTACGTTGTTATGGGTCAATGTTTATGCGCGCATGCACAACCGGATGTCGTAAACCGGAAAGTATGTTATATCACTCGTTACAAGGTCATTTGAGTTTCATAATATATATATATATATATATATATATATATATATATATATATATATATATATATACTTCCGCGGAATGTGTTCGGCGAACTTACTGTACTTTTGCCCTTTCAAGATCAATACACCCGACAACCAGCAGATCCCAGCGATTTTCTGCTGAGGTCCACGAATGCTGGAAGGCTTTCTACTCTAATAGATTATTTCCTTAAATTGCTTACTTTTGGAATACCCTCCCCACTCCCTGCTTTTACGACTGCACCAAGGGTAATGTCATGCTCCACAACTCCCCACTTAGAATGCTCCTATAAATCTGGCCCCTAATTCACAGTTGCAATGTGTCTTGCTTGAGGTGAACTAAAGATATCCAAATTATTCAACTTTCCGTGAGGACAGAATTAGACGTAACTTATGCGGGGAAATTTTAGCTTCATCTAAAACGAGCACTTTGGAAAAGCAAACAAGACAATTCCTTGGATTGAACCGACACTACACTTTGATCCGAATTCGAAGATCGAAAAAAAACAATCAAAACCATAAAAGAACAAGTGAAGAATGCATAATCCCCATTGAATGCACAATGAACGATGCATAAAAAATGACTAAATTCAGCACCCCACTCCATCGCATGTAGGCCCAAAAGTCACCAAGGCACGTCAAATCCTGGTGAAAATGAACAAACGGTGCAGTTTTATGCCTTAACATATGTAAATCTGAGTTCTGCACTATGTAAAAAAAAAAAAAAGAAATGACTAAGTTCATCATTCCCCCTCCCCATTTAATCCCCAAAAGTCTCCAAGGCCTAAAACATATTTTAAATTTGAGTTCAGCACCAGGCAAAACTGCTAAATAGACATAGACAGAAAATTTTGGACAAATATGGTAAAATAGTCTCAAAAATTAAAAGAGCCCTGGGGTACACCCAAGAGTTATTGCGAAATATAGACAAACAAAATTATATAGAAATCAGTTAGTTACAACTTTTCAGAAAATTTTATAAACATCCAAGGCATCAATTTTTTCTAATAGGCACAAACGTGTCATTTTTAGCCATTTTAACTCGAAAGGCACCTCTTTTTCTCGGAAAATCCGTTTTGTTATTTTTTTTACTCATATCATGTTTAATTTTTGTGCAAAATTAAAAAAAAAAAAATTGATTGCTGTACACGCAATAACCCTTATCTCCGAGTGGCCTCCGGGTTTAATAAGTGGTGACTACCATGTAATAAAAATAAAAATAAAAATAAAGACCCCTAATTCACAGTAACAATGTGTCTTGTTTGAGGTGAATTAAATGTGTCCAAATTATTCAGCTCCCCACGAGGACAGGATTAGATGCAACTTCGGTATTTTATGCGGGGAAATTTTTGCTTCATTTAAAACGAGCACTTTGGAAAAACAAACAAGACAATTGCCCCAGCTTTTCTTTGAATTGAATCGACACTACACTTTGATCCAAATTCGAATACAAAAACAATTAAAAACAACAGAAAAACTAATAATATACATAACCACTTTCGAAACCTAACGGTGAAAGACTTCTTCTTTACCTAGCAGCACTTTGCTCACCGAAGCTAGTCTTTCTCTAATCTATCGTAATGGTTATGGTAGTAGTGAAATGGTTATGGTAGTAGTGAAATGGTTATGGTAGTAGTGTAATGGTTATGGTAGTAGTGTAATGGTTATGGTAGTAGTGAAATGGTTATGGTAGTAGTGAAATGGTTATGGTAGTAGTGAAATGGTTATGGTAGTAGTGTAATGGTTATGGTAGTAGTGTAATGGTTATGGTAGTAGTGAAATGGTTATGGTAGTAGTGTAATGGTTATGGTAGTAGTGAAATGGTTATGGTAGTAGTGAAATGGTTATGGTAGTAGTGAAATGGTTATGGTAGTAGTGTAATGGTTATGGTAGTAGTGTAATGGTTATGGTAGTAGTGAAATGGTTATGGTAGTAGTGAAATGGTTATGGTAGTAGTGTAATGGTTATGGTAGTAGTGAAATGGTTATGGTAGTAGTGAAATGCGCTCTAATATCCGGTTCTCTCATACAAGACATTTGAAAAAAAAAAAAAAAAACTCGTCCAGCTACAATTGTAAAGAATTTCTTTTCTTTTTTGCGTACCTAAAACTATACAGAACCTTCCATAAAAAAAGTTATTCCTAAGAACCTCCAACCTGTGGAATACGATAGTCCGGGGTTACTTCCCAGCCGACTATAATATGGCCGTTTTCACATTCAATCTTAACAAATTCTTAAATAATTAATTTCATTCAACGTTTCATATCCTCTCATAGTGTTGTTCTTCGTCAAATAACAATCTCATTAACCCGCATCCTCAAATGGCTTTTCGGCATTTAGAAGAAACAACTAAATAGTAATATCTATTAAAAAAAAGGCGATCCATTCAATTACCTTGCTTCGTGGTAAAGCTTCGGACCAGCGCTGAGATCCCAGTTTCAAATCTCGCTAACGGACAATTATATTATACTAGCAGGCCGCCCGGCGTTACCCGGTCATAAAATACGCATAAATATTATATTTTTTAATGCGGATTTCTAATTTATTATAAACAGAAATATCGTAGGTATTAACCGTAACGTTAAATTCCTTTATAAAAATTAGGTTAAAAAACGAAAGAAACTGAGGATGCGAGCATGTTTTTTTTTTTTTTTTTTTTTTTTTTAAAGTTCACTTTTTGTAAGGGGGAAAAAGTACTCGAGCTGAGATCGAAATCAAAACACAAAAACAGTGAGTAAAATACGTACGGCAATCATTAGACTAGCTTGCTATGATCTTTAAAATGTGTTTTCAAAACTATTTATTCTTTAGATAACAATTTTCTCATAAAAACGATTCACGCATGCGCAGTCGTGAAACAGTTGACATACATAAAAATCCTGTCATCCACACGTATCTATTTTGTAATTTATACTCCTTCGCAGCATGTTTTCCAGATAAAAACTGATTAAAAAGTTTTCCCGTTTCTGAATACCCTATATACCAAATTTCAAATCTGTAGATAAAAAATTATACACGTGTATAAGTGTACACATATATGTATATATAGTATTTTTTAAAATATATATGGCGATTAAGCTACACTGAATATTCGGCGTTTCATCGAATCTAGGCTTCGTCAGGCTTATGCGCGAATTCTGTGGTTGTTTATCGTTTTTATATGGTCGTCTTCTGTTGAGGATTTTAGTTAGCCAATCAGCTTTCTAGTATCCACCGCGCCCCTTCCTATCAGCCAATGGGCATGCATTTTATCGAACAAAGGATTTGTTTTAATATATATATATATAGATAGATAGATATATAGATATAGATGTGTGTGTGTGTGTACATATATACGTGTATATGTATACATGTATACAGCACAATGACGTTTACACGCCGGCTCTTGTTATACCACCGAAGTAAAACAACGCTAAGCATGGCTTATATCAGATGGGTGAGCATTTGGGAATTCTAGGCGCTGTATGTGTTCTCCGCTTGTCCCGACATTGTTTCCAGTCAACCTTAACCTTCATCTGCCACGGATATTCAGCAAAGTCAACCCAGGAGAGGTGGGGTTAGATATTACGCAACTCTTGTCACAAAAATTCCCCGCGCAGGCACACTTACAGTTGGTATTTAGATTTAAGGAAGCTACTATATATATATGTGTGTGTGTGTGTGTGTGTGTGTGTGTGTGTGTGTGTGTGTGTGTGTGTGTGTGTATGGAAAGAGTTAATAAATATGTTAAAAACACTTTAAAAAGTGTCAAAAAAAATTTGATTTTCAAAAAGAAAACACAAAAGAAAGGATATATATATATATATATATATATATATATATATATATATATATATATATATATATATATAATAAAATGAACAGGCCGTATTATGTGTTCATCAACATTTCGTCTTTATTTCGAGACTTCCTTCGAAATAAAGACGAAACGTTGATGAACAAATAATACGGTTTGTTCCTTTTTATTTTCTCTATTTTGTCGGAATACTATTTCCATTATTTTCATCATGTACATGTACATATATATATATATATATATATATATATATATATATATATATATATATATATATATATATATCGCTTCCACGACTGTACTGACTTGCAGAAGTTCAAGTGTAATTTAAACATATATCCTGCTGCTCAATTCCCTACATAGTATCCCTGCAACTTATGTCTTTGATAGTAGCCCTTTACATAAAAGTGGTGTTTGGGAGTATATATATATATATATATATATATATATATATATATATATATATATAGTATGTCACATAAAGTACTGTTTCGTTATATCACAACTCATCAGTGCGGTTAGATCAACACCTTTCCATAGCCAGAGATTGAACCTACAACTATCCCATCCGTCTCTTCCCATATGGTAGGAAATTTATTCCCACTTAGTATTTCGGTAACGTCCGTATACATAATTGAATTTGTTCAGAAGTATCGCAAACAAAATAAACAAATAAATAACTTCTATGAAAAAAAAATCAATCACGAACGAGGGTTTGACGCAGACTATGGAGTATCGGTTTCGAATCTCGTCGTTAACTTACGTTAATGCGTGATGAATAATTATTTATTAAAATGTACATTATTCTCACGGATAGATAAAATGCTCTTTTTATATAAATAACTGATTTCGTTCAGAGGTACACACGCGCATGCGCACAACATATATGTAGGTATATAAGGCCTGTGTAAAAGATTCTTCTTGAAAAGAAACTGTGTTTTTGAAAACGTTTGTTGATAAAAAATAGACTCAACTTGATTCCATTTGTCCACAAACTTTTGAATGCCTCGCTTGTTAATTTGTTTTAATGTTTGTTTTTTTTACATGGAAGTCACCACTTATCAAGTCCCGGAAGCCACTCGGGGATAACGGTTATTGCGTGTAAAGTAATCAATGGGATAGTATCGTAGTAGTCGTTAGTATTGGAGATTTGATAAAGTGTCTTACTAAAGGGGGCCGTTCATCAGGAATTTGTTTATGTTGGACTTGAAGACATTCAAGTTGTAGTCAGGTGGGAAATAGGCAAACGGATAAGAGTTCCACAGGCGTGCACTTCTAAGAAAGCAGCTTTGTTCATGGAATCTACGTTTTGGTTTTGGCACAGATAAAGAGTGGGGAAAATTTTTGACAGTGGTTTCAGCTAGACGGGTGTTTTCGTGAAAGATTGGCAAGCACTTGCCATGGAAATAACGATAAAACAAAGACAGGCTCGCAACGTCTCTTCTGTGGGAGAGAGGTTGCAGGGAAGAGAAAAGGACATTTCCCACTAAGCCACGAAGTCCATTTTGTACTCTGTCAAGGCAGGATAGGCTGTTTTTAGCAGCTCCTGCCCAGATGTGACAGCAGTACTCCATCCTTGGATGTACTTGGCTTTTATATAGATAGAGAATTGCATCAGCAGTGAGATATCTTCTGGAGCGGTAGAAGGATCCCACCATTTTTCCAGCGACCTTGTTTTCATGTAAAATAGGAATTTAACCCATGTTCGATCTCCTTTTGTTTTGTAATCAACGAAATAAGTAATAAGTCGATGCAGCTAGGCCAGATTATGTAGGATGGTGAAAAATTTCTCAACCAATTTTTTCTGGGAAATCTTTGATCAGTAATTCCAAGCGTCATTATGATGGGATGTCGTTTTCAGATACGCGTTAGTGAAAATATTGCAGGAAAATATGAACGGGGCTTTAATAATCAGAAGAAAAAAAATTATAAATTAATCATGGCGATCTGTTTATCTGGTAAACAATATGCATAAAATAAATTATAATAGTTAAAAATGCTTCTTCCACAAAGTGGCAAAATATTTTGTACCAACCTAATATACATTGATACGCACACACATACACTCCCACACACGCACGCGCGCCCGCAAACACACACACACACACACACACACACACACACACACACACACACACACACACACACGCACACACATATATATATATATATATATATAATTATTTACTATAATAATTATTAAATACCTACGGACCAAATGTTTCATACTTTCGCGAATCAGCGCAGGATGTCACGATGAAAGCATATACATATTAACGATAAATATATATATATATATATATATATATATATATATATATATATATATATATATATATATATATATATCTGCAATCTGCATATATGTATGTTTATATAAATTATATATACATACTTTCAT
>NC_136509.1:22118784-22128784 GCF_053919585.1 Euprymna scolopes | reverse complement strand
ATTCAAATTAATGAGCATTCTTATATATACATTATGCACAAGCACACACACACATACATACACACACACACACACACATATATATATATATATATGTGTGTGTGTGTGCACAAACATCATCTCTGCATATTCGCACATATTGTTAATATATATATATATATATATATATATATATATATATATATATATATATATATGCACCCATAAATATAAATGCATAAGCGTACTAACACATATATATCTCCAAAGTTAACCGATATTTCGATCGTCTAACCGACCTTAATCTCTGTCGAATGTGCTTCATTGAAAAAAAAATGCTTTCGATAACAAAAACATGCTAATCGTATACATACATGATTTTTTTTTTGTTTGTTTACTTCCCTCCTCACGAGGGCAGAGTTAGACACAAAGTCGGTTTTTAATGTGTGGGGACATCAGCCCCCCCCCAAATGGGCACTTTAATTAGTAACCAAAAAAAATATATATATATATATCAGTCATGAAGGATTTCTCCTGCATTAATCGAGACCAGAAACATGTAGTGCACCATCAGAACAGATACTACACTTTGATCTTGGCCTGCAATTCCATGATTTAAACTTTATTGCACATATATACCACCACACGCTTATGCATATTCGCGCGTCGCGCATGCGCACACCCACACGCACGCACGTGCGCCCACTTACGCATATATATATATATATAATGCAGATCAGTATCTCATGTATACACATGAATGCATGTGTGTAGCTATACCGACAGCCAAACACTTGTGCACAATTTGTTTAAAGCAATATTATTGTGCAGACATCACATACAATTACAGTTATTATTGTTTATATTCGAACTCAAACTGACTTCCTCGACTTGGAATGCTTTCCGGCCTCTTTAAGCGCCAATCTTCTCATCGTGTGTGGGTTGTCGTAGGAAAACTTTTGGTATGCACGCTAATTCATCCACATACGGCGATAACGCGAAACACGTATACGTACATTATATGTATACACACACACACACACACACACACGCACGCACGCACATACACATATTTATACGTAAAGAGAGGGAATGAAAGAAAAAATGAGACGGACAAATAGATAAGTATATATAAAGAGTAAGAAATAGTGATGGGCCGATTTAAAGAGATGGCGTTTGTGTTTGTGATGAAGGGAGAGGAAGAGAAGAGAGAAACGCGCGCACACACACACACACATTCCAGAGCGAAAAAACGTATACAAACACACGTGCACACACTGAAAAAACACTTTTCTATGTGCAGTGGCGGACTGCTGCGAGCTGCGTTGAGTCGGTTAGGTTTCAAAATTCATATCTGGACGACAGTTTCAAAGACGACTCGTTTATCGTTACACGTACGTGCATGCATACATAATATATTTGCATATTAAAAATAGCAATCTACAGGCAATGAAAAATATATACACTTCCTTTTTTTATTTTAAAAAAAAAATTCTTAATAGTTTGTTCAAGTTGGGGATGGGGAATCCGACCGGATATGTGTGTGTATGCGCGAGATATATATATATATATATATATATATATATATATATATATATATATAGAGAGAGAGAGAGAGAGAGAGAGAGAGAGAGGTTTCTACAGTTAGCTGTTTCGTCGTCTAATTTGCGTAGGTATAGTAAGTATATTCGAATCAATATTCGAATCAATATTCGAATCAATATTCAAAACTGGAATGGTCGATTACATTTAAATGTACCAACAGCTTTTTCCTTTATTCCTACGACAACAAACTCGTCACTAACGTATCCATTTAGATGACACTTCATAACAATACACCGCCTCCCCCCCCCACACACAGAGGCAGGAAAAGTATTCTTATTTCGGACTAGTATTCAAATTTTAACTTATGTTTCTAATCCTCTCATGACGTTGTTTATCATTCAACGTATTTAACTCTTACCTGCGATTGGCCTCCGGTGACCCATCATTAAAAAAATGTTTGCATATATTTTTTTTCTTTATTTAGGTGAATAGATAGATGTTGTTTATTTGTTATTGTTAGCGATACTTTTTGAATAAATTCAATTATTTATACGAAAGTGCATTTTTGCCTAAATGCGAGTTGGGAATAATTTTCCCTTTGACCAATTTGGTACCCGTAAATGGGGAGCGGAATATGTATTGCTTTTAAAATATGATTATAGCAAGGTTCAGCCACTGTGATGAGTCGTAGACGACGAAACACGTGTCAGTGGATAATTATATTTTAAAATCTCTCTCTTTCTCTCCCCCCCATATATATATATATATATATATATATATATATATATATATATATATATATATATATTGTGTTTTGTGTGGACTGTAGAAAAGACTTCTGCATTTTATTATTTCATTGTTTTTAATTTTCTCGTAGGCCAATTCTAAACAGTCATATATGTTTTCGTGTGTGTCCCTACTTACTTGCCTCCCCACGAGGGCAGACTTAGACACAAAGTCGTTTTTTAATGTAGGGAAAATCCACCTCTCCAAAAGGGGCACACTATAGGAACAAAAATAAAAATCATCTCAGTCATGAAGGATTTCTCCTCCACTGACCGAGGAAGAAAAGGCGAACAGATAATACACTTTGTTCCTACCCAAAAGGCCAAGTAGACGCTGATGTGTGTGTGTGTGTGTGTGTGTGTGTGTGTGTATTGCTATGGAGAGAATGCGAGACACGTGAAGAGTCACGTATATTCCATCGTAATAAACGCATAAACACTCTGTGATTCTCCATACAAAAATAACATTTGTAATGAATCGCGCCATTCTCACTTTCCCCAGCAACGTTCCTGGTTGACGCTTCACGCAGTTACGATTAAATCACATTTCAGGTAACTACGAGCCCCGCCTCTTTGGCAAACCTCCGTCAGCGTAAGCACATTGCGATAGCCAATGTGTTGTTTCCTAGTGCCCGGGGAACTCTCTCCCTGTGCACACCTTCTCATTATAGGTCCAGCTTTCTTGTGCTTTGTCTGAATATTTGTTTCGAGAAGCGAATCAAAAATTTTAAACTGTCATTTTCGTCGTTGTTTTTTTTTTTATTGTTTTATTTGTTTTCCTTGTATAATTTCATTTTCATTTTTTTTCTTAGACTCATATAAAAAACAAGTCTTTTTTTTTTCATTTATTTATTGCGGACTATTTCCCACATTTTTTAGTTGTGGTTTCTTGACGTTTCGGCCAACTATTCCTCTGGCCTTCATCAGATGGTTACCGCGACGGGATAGGAACTCTGAATCTCCTAACTGCATTCTCAATAATGATTGCCTTCCACGGTTGTTTTTCGTCTTACCACGTTTTGACCAACAAATGAGGCGATTCTGAGTTCCTATCCCATGGCCGTTACCACCTGACGAAGGCCAGAGGAATAGTTGGCCGAAACGTCGTAAACTAACAACAAAAAGATGAGGATAACAGTCTGCAATAAATAAATAATACTCATCTCAATAAACATTCCAATTGATTAAAGTCATTTTTCCGTATGTTTTGGATTATTCTCATTCTTAAAGTTAATCCCACAACGTTTTGGTCGATGTAACCTCCGTCCTTCATCGGAGAAACTTGACGTCGAACTCGGTAATCTGCACGGAATTTCGTTCCGTCAGCCTTGACTGGGCAAAAGTCATAAGCAATTCGTACTCTTATTTTAGTGTCGCACGTGCTGAGGATTGGACCTTCAACTTCCACAAGAGTGTAACTTACAACTAAATACAATAAAGTGCTTTATCCACTACGCCACGGGTCCTTGTGGACAGCACTCAAAATGGCAACATTAGTCTGAACAATCGCATTAATATGAATTATGAATTCTCATCTAAAAAAATCAGAAACATTTGTTTTGTTTTTAACTAAAGGGAGTCGCCACTTATCAAGGCCAGAGGTTACTCGAGGATAAGGGTTAATGAGATGGAATGTCTGTCAAATTCAAACCCGACGATTTGTGGGCATGATTTAAGAAAGGATTCTGTTGAAATAGGCCTTGAAGACGATCAAATTGTAATCTGAAGGGAAGCAGTCCCGCGGCAATGTGTTCCTCAGAACAGAAACCCTTGTTAGGAAGCTACGTTCGTGAAAATTTCGCGTGACACTAGGTTTTTCTTAGTTGTAGTAACACGACGAGTTCTTGCTGCGAATGTCTTACAAGAAGGAATGAAAGGTTATTGTTGAGATGATTTGGCTATGGTCTTGCATCCTGTGCAGTTGTGATAGGTCTACCCTCCCAGGTTTGCCTACTCACCCTTTAAGGAGGAGCTAGTTTATTGCTAATCGACTGAGCCCCCCCCCCCCAAGGAAAACAGATAGGACTGTCTGGCAATTATTTTTAAGCCAGAGTGCTCTTCCTAATTTTCCTGACCTTATTTCACATCTTCCCAATGTAGGAGAGATAAACATCAGAAATCTGTCGACATTGGCTTTGAAGATGACCAAGTTGTAATGTGTAGGGAAGCAGTCCTCTAAGAATGTGTTCCATAGGTGGGAAGCACTCGTGAAGAAGTTTTTATTTGAGTAAATTTCGCTAGAAACTGAGCACACTGGTGTAGAGTTCTTGCTGTGTAGTATCTGTATTCCAAACATTCGTCCAATGAATCTACGCTTTGAAAAATGAAAGCATTTAGTTTTTAAACTTTATCGTGACAGACGGACGGACAAGCAAATCAACTGATGGACGCAACTTCTTGTAAAAAATACGTGGACGTATTTAATTAAAACAGTATAACATTCAAAGATCCTTGTAAGTATGAAAATGTTATTCAAGATTTAAGTATGACAGACAGACAATAGTCAGATAGAACCTTTTATAATCTATAGAGTCACCGCTTATCAAAGCCCAGGGGTTACTCAAGGATAAGGGATTATGAGCGTCACGTGACAAAACACCGTGATGATCGGTGATGTTGGAAACTAGATAGGATTTATTTTAAGAGTACAGTTCATTAAGAACTTGTTTACATTAGACTTTAAAACGATCACGTTATAGTTAGCTTGGAAGCAACCCCACAGTATTGTGTCCCCCAGACGAGTCTCTTCTAAATATCAATCTATTAACCCATTTACTTTATTTCACCCCGATGTTTTTCCTTCTCCTACTTACTAAAGATGCTAAACTGCACGCCTAGTACTGACTACAATATGGTCGTCTTCAAGTCTAATGTAAACAAATTTTTGTTGAGCCTTCCTCTTAAATAATCAATTTCTACCCAATTTCCACCACTATCGTTTACTACACTGTTGTCGCTGTGAGCTCTTTACACCCATTAACCCTTATCCTCGAGTGGCGTTCGGGCTTCGATAAGTGCTGTATCCCTTGTAAAAAAAAACATGACATCACAACCTGAACTCCAACTCACTAGGCTTGCACTAACAACCAAGCTCCAGCATCTGTCCCATCGCCGCAATGGTGCACTTGTTTGGGGTTTTTACAAGTTCTTTGATGAAATGTGTTCTGACGAATTCGTAGCACTTGTGCCCCATCTCGACGTGCATAACCCTGACTAATCCGACAAGCAACAAAATCACACCCCTTCATTGTAGAGCTCCTTTAATGCTGGAAAGCCTTCTACTGTGATACTTTCTTCTCTTGGACTGCTAGATTTTGGAATTCCCTTCTTGTTCCCTGTTTCCCTGACTGTACAGAGTAGAACGATAACATTGTCGCCCTAAAAAAAAAAACAACACTAAAAATGTATTTTGAAAATGTTATCGAAAAAGTCAATTCAGGTAATTTGATTATGTAGTAGAGCTGACATCTATTCAATGTAGCCGCATTCAGCCTCAATCATCGCCTCGATACAGGTCCGGAACTGGGAGAATGCCTTTTCCACAAACGCAGACGGGAGCTCGATGAATACTCGGTGGATGACGGCAATTATGCTGGCTTTGGTGTTGTGGGAGGTCATGTTGGTGATGTTCTCGACGTGTGAAGTAGTCCAGCGGGTTGAGGTCGGGGGGGGGGAGGGGACAGTAAGAGAAGGTACAAAGTCGTAGCATTCCTTCTGAAGCCAAGCCTGGGTCTCTTTGGACTTGTGGGCCGGCGCCGAGTCCCGTTGCCACACCCAGAGTCTGCTAGCCGCCACCCGATTGCACCAGGGGATCACCACACTCTTCAGCACATCCAGGTACACTTTGGTGTTGACTTTCAAGCCGACTTCTGAAGATATGAGTTGGCATACTGTGACCCTCACTTGACCATAATCGTGGGTCGTCTAATACTGTTGTCCTCAAGCGTTGAACAGTCCGGATTTCCATTTTAAGGGTGCTGACAATGTTAATGTTGTCATAACTTGGATCGGTAGAGGGCATGAGTTGTACAGCGACGCTGTGCCACTTTCGGACATGATAGAAGGATTTTATCGCTTTTAGGATTTATACACAACTGGCCAACTAGTAGATGGTCTGCAACTAAAAAACAAAAAAAACAAAACCGATTTTCATTAAACGGAAATGAAATCATGTTGTATTTTCTAGTGCAACAATTTTATGGTTTACCCTGCACTAACATTCATAGATTTAAATATAATGCTAACAGATATCGCGCTTCTCAACTCCCTACATTGTCCCCTGTAGACATGGTTCCAAATAGTACATCTTACGTCCAAGTGGCAATATTCACTGTCTGGGGTGAAAAAATGTGCAGAAAAACCTGATCAAACGACGAACGGAGATTCATAAAGCGATTCTTTGACGTATTATTTACTCTCTTGCCAGGAGGTTTGACACAAGGTGAGGTTGATGCTTTGACGATCTACGCATATGAGCTCAGTTGACCGACTTATTGCAACTGTAAATGCTAAACGATAAGAAACAAGTTTCTTAAAGAGGCTGACAGTATTACTTACTATAATAATTCGGTCCCTTGCTAATGAAGCCAAACATGACTTCTGTCGCCGGGGTTCGAGTCTCTCGGCTGGCGTTAATTTTGACACCCTGCACTGATGATTCCTGAAACATTTATTCTTATTAAATGCTTTTATATGACCGCGTCCCTTGTTGAGACGAAGTAGGTTCATTTCACAGTCGGATTTCGGCGCGGTTTGCTTGGTCTGTGCTGGTTAATAGAAATTCTTGTGTGCGGGGCGTTTTCTCAGTTGTTAGAGTGCTTGCCTTGCATGCAAGACGCTCGGGTTTCGAATCCTGAGTTCGGATGTGTCTAACTGATGAGCCCAAATGAGGGCGAAACTCGAATCTTGGACTTCCGGTTCTTTGACTGTCATGACTTTTGTGGGCTGCAACGTTGTTTGGCTGTAGAATTTATTATATATATATATATATATGTATGTTTTGTTTCAAAAAGATGAATGTTACATCTTTCTATATGGCTTTTTAATCTTACGTCTTCCTGGTTCAAACAATTTCACGCGAGCTCAATAGATGACCGAAAGGCTTACATTATATATATATATATATATATATATATATATATATATATATATATATATATATATATATATATATATATATATATATATATATATATATATATATATATATTATAAAACTCAAATTGTTCTGCCTGTGCGTTGAAACCGTCCATCTGGATTTGGTTTACGGCACGCATACATAAATATATCCGGTTCCGGTTTATGATATCCATGTATAAATAAAAACAAAACTGCTACTGCCTTTTGTTTTTTTTTTACATTGGCATTTTTACAAATCGTTCTTTTCTTATTGCATTTTTTTACTTACATTTTTGTATATTAAATTTTCTGTACATTTCTGTGTATATTCAAGAATTTCAATATAAACAAAACGATATAAAACTTTAGATAATAAGAAACCATGTACATTTTTCGCGACCCAAATTTTGATTGTATTTTCATTTTAAACTAAAAACAAAACAGATATTATTTTTAATGTAAAACAGAACACAAAAAAAAAAACGACTTTCAGAGTTCACACATTTAAAAAACAAATTCTTTCCCTAAGTTCCTGATTAAAACTGTCGGTAAGAATTTAAACTTCGATATGAAAAAAAAATGTACGTTTTTCGCACCTCAAGTCTCTAAATCAAGGCCATAAATTCCTTTTATCTTTAATCGCCAATTTACGGATTATTCTTTCTAATTTTATTTTTTTGTAAAATAGATTTATACATTTTTTGTACATTTCTTACATAAATAAAATGAATATAAATAAATAAAGCCGAAAATATATTTTTAAAAAATTGTTTTACGTTACAATTAAATAAAATTGTTATGTTTAAGTGTATTACTTTCATTAAAAATAATAAAATACACAAATAATTCATCGTCATTTTACGAATGGTTCTTTTTCGTATTTAATTGTTTCCTTACATATTTGTATATTACTTTTTAACAAACAAAACAATATAAAACCGATGATAACAAAAATCATATACGTTTTTAGCGTCCCAAATTTTGTAAAACGATTATTTTGATTGTATTTTCGTTGCAGGTAAAATCGCTAAAAAAAAAATGCTCTAGTGTAAAAAAAAAAAAAAAAAAAAAAAACAACAACAAAAACTACAATCAATTTTTAACAAATATTTGGTATTTTTTACCGACTAATCCAGCGCAATTTACCTCATAAAGAGAATTTAAAATTTACGTTTATGGCTAATACGTTTCAACGGTTCTTAAATCTATAAATACAAAAGCGAAAATGTGTGTGTGTGTGTGTGTTTTCGTGTATGTCCAAGAAAGGCTTTTTTTGCGAGAACCGATCGGTCGACTCACAACTTCTTAAAACTTTTTATATCGCGCCTAAATGATAATATCTTTGAGTTAACAACCGGGGTCTCCTGTCTATTTAATTTGCCCGACTTTGAAAAGATAAAATATTCAACAATTTTCGATCGCCGCATGTGCATTAAGCTTTTTTGTATAAAAAAAAAGAAGCAAACAGACTCGCGGTAAATAAAACACTGTCCCGCACGCAAAGTTGACGTCAGTAACTCGTCAAAAACAGGCACCTGCCAAGTCGCAGGTTTTGTTTTTCACACTTTATTATTTTCCAACTGCGCATCAAGGCTTCGTTCTTTTTTTTAAACAAACATCCGGGACATCCGGCCAACGATTTTTTTTTTCATTTACCCAAAAACACACACATCTACAAACACCCGGGGAATGGCGGGTACCCCCGCTAGTATAAAATAAAAGAAGGAATTTTTAGCGAATAAAAAAATTCACATTTTGGAGTGAGAGGTCACTTTCGTATGTAAATTTAACTTAAAATGAGCATCCATTTCTTGGCTACGTAGCGGTAAACAATCAATTGTTAGCAATTTTTACAATTTGGTGACGGGGGAGGGTGTTAAAAAGGGAACGGGGTGGGGGGTCATAAGTTCCAAATATTTTTAAAATACGTAGAAACACTTCAAAACATGTATGTGTAGGGCGAAACGTTTCACTTATTTTAAAGGGTAGCTTTGAAAATATCTAATCGTTAAATAATATTTAATTAAATTATTATTTCCGATATGTTTAAGGATGTTAAAACACACAAAAAGGGGCGAATCTGTAAAACGCGCACTCTTTCCTTGCATTTTTTCCTTTCGTTTTTTTGGTTTTTTTTTTTTTAACTTTATTTTTCAACGGATTACACTCCTCTTATATAAAGGATTTTTCATTTAATCTAATGACAATGATCTTAAGAATTTTATTTTCCAATTCATTTTCTATTGTTTTTACTGGTCACCATTTGTTTTTGCGCGTGTGTGCATTCTACTTCTTGCATTTACCTTAATTATATATATTAACTTGCACTTTAATACATTAATTCTCTATACTCACTATTCCATAGCAAGCTATAAAATATACTGACCCAACGGGTCACTGATAGTCTAGTATATATTGTAACATCATGATTATTTTTAAGCTTGAACCATATTGTTACAATTACAATAATTGTTATTGTCTAACTGTATAAACTTGTATTTTCTTTATTATATACTAGTAGGCCGCTCGGCGTTGCCCGGTCGTAAGATACTCTTAAATATGATATTTTAAAC
>NC_136509.1:22103784-22116284 GCF_053919585.1 Euprymna scolopes | reverse complement strand
TATATGTATGTATATATATATATATGTATGTATATATATATATGTATATATATATGTATGTATATATATATATGTATATATATATATATATGTATGTATATATATATATGTATGTATATATATATATATATGTATGTATATATATATATGTATGTGTATATATATATATATATATATATATATGTATGTATATATATATATATGTATGTATATATATATATATATATATATAACTACTTAATTTACTCACAGAAAATTAATATACGAAAGTATAGATTTATGCATAAACTTTAAGTATTTACTTCAAAAGTGCTCAATACGTAGGTAGAGCTAGTTAGTAATTTATAAAATATTTATAGCGATTAAGCTACACTGAATATTCCGCGTTTCATCCACTCTAGGATTCTGCAGGCTTATGCATTCAAGCCAGAAGAATCCTAGAGTGGATGAAACGCGGAATATTCAGTGTAGCTTAATCGCCATATATATATATATATATATATATATATATATATATGAGAAAGAGAGAGAGAGATTATAAATATAAAATTAAGCATTAGATATTTATGTCTATTTTAATACGTTCAAAATTTAAATAATCGATTCATCGTGTCTTGTTTTATTAACACGATCACGATTCATTAAGCAGTTTTTTTTTACTTCAACACTTAATACTTGACGTTAGCAACCTGAAACACGATACTATACAACGTGTAATTAAACAAGGCAGTATATGGAAATATGCAGCTAATTATGGTTAAATTCGGTCAATTACGTTAGAAACGCATGAATATATGATACTGTTCCTCAGAAATGCAAAAAAAAAAAAAAAAGAAACAACCAGGAAAGAAACAAAAATAGCGTTATTTATATAAAAGTGAGAATGAGTGTGAATAAACTTCTCAACCTATATACTCAACGAATTTTTGATCTACAGACTTGAAATTTCGTATATAGAGTATTCACGCATGGGGAAACTTTTAATCGGTTTTCATTTAAAAAAAGGGCTGCTAAGGGGTAATTTTTTTTTTAAATGGTACCTGCGGCTCATCGGACTTTTATATTTGTCAACTGTTTCACGACTGCGCATGCGCGAATCATTCACATTATGTTAAGGCTAAGTAGGTTTGAAAACACTTTTTTAAGATCATGTCAAGCTGGCCTAATGCTGATTGTGCTTGACTGTCTTTAGGTTTTGGTTTCGATCTTAGTTGGAGTTATTATTTTTTTTTACTCACAAGAAGTGAAGCGTTAAAGAAAAAACATAATACTCGCATGTACATATCTCGGTGTTTTTTCCGTTGTTTTTTTTTTACTTTGTTTTTTTTTTTAAGAAATTTAAAGTTATGTTTAATACCAAGCAACGCCGAGTACATCTTCTAGTTTAAAAAAAAATGTTTACCTTTTCCTGGTTCATTTGACATGATTTGTTTTACTAGTAAAGGGCACCGGGTTATTGAATTAGCCCGGGGCCCATCGAGATTAAGGGTCAAAGAGATTGTTAGTTGAATTTGGTTCTCTGTTTTGATTTAGAGCGTGTCAAAAATTTTCCAGGTATTTAACGTTGAATCAAGTCATTTGGGCAACGATTTTCAAGCTTTGAGCTAGATTCAAATATTTATCCATCGTATTTGGTTTGGTTGTTTTGTCTTACGGAATATCAGCGCTTTTAAGATTATTAATCCTAAATCAAATCAATTTGATAAAAGTATTTACGCTTACAAGTAACTTTCAAATACCTATCCATCGCGTTTTTTTTTGTTTCACGGCATATCAACCCCTTTCAAGCAATTCAATACCGCATCTAATCAATTTAGTAAAAAAATCCTTTATGCTAAGAAGTTCTTAATAACTTCAAATATTTATTTATGATTGTGGTTTGGTTGTTTTGTAGAGATCTTTCGTTGGTTTTGTTTTGGGCTTTGCAGAAAATGACTGAGTTTTGCAAAGGCAAAGTAAAACACAGTAATATCAATGTTTGGTGCATTTTAGTTTTATGAAGTCAATATCTTCAGACAGCCTACTCTGGTAGCATAAACTTTATTGTTATTATTCGATGATTATTCCTATTTAAAAATATATATATATATATATATATATATATATATATATATATATATATATATATATATATATATTAAGCACGGCCGAAACAGAAGGAGGGAGTAAGTATTTTTTTGACGGAGACTCTCTTTAAAAATCTACCAAAAATCAAGTAATTTTCCAATTAATACGAAATTTACACCATTTATTAAGTGAATAACGACATTCGTATTTGTATATTTCTTTCATAATTGATATATATATATATACATATATATATAGATATATATATATAGATATGTGTGTATATATATATATGTATATATATAGATATTATATATATATAGATACGCATATATATAGATATGTATATATATAGATATGTATATATATATAGATATGTATAGATATGTATATATATAGATATGTATAGATATGTATATATATACATATAGATATAGATATGTATATATATAGATATGTATATATATACATATAGATATATATATAGATATGTATATGTATAGATATATATATATATAGATATGTATATGTATAGATATGTATATGTATAGATATGTATATATATATAGATATGTATAGATATTTATATATAGATATGTATAGATATGTATATATATAGATATGTATATATATAGATATGTATATATATAGATATGTATATGTATAGATATGTATATATATATAGATATGTATATATATAGATATGTATATGTATAGATATGTATATATAAATATGTATATAGATATGTATATATATAGATATGTATATGTATATATATAGATATGTTTAAATATAGATATATATATATATATATAGATATGTATATATATCGATATGTATGTATATATATAGAAATGTATATCTATATATATATAGATATAGATATGTATATATATATAGATATGTATATATATCGATATATATGTATATATATATAGATATGTATATCTATATATATAGATATATATATATATATATCGATATGTATGTATATATATAGATATGTATATCTATATATATAGATATATATATATATATCGATATGTATGTATATATATATAGATATGTATATCTATATATATATATATAGATATAGATATGTATATATATATAGATATGTATATATATATAGATATGTATATATATATGTATATAGATATGTATATATAGATATGTATATATAGATATGTATATATATATATGTATATATATATATATAGTAAAAAATAATTATGACAGCCCCTTTAAGAAATTCGTTTCTTATCGTTGAGCACTTTCAGTGTAATTAAAGTCGGTCAATTTTGCTCTTATGCATAGATCATCGTATAACGATTAGATCACTATCTGACTGACGTAAATGAACATTTAAAATAAGATGTTTAAATGAACGTTATTTCACGCGGTTAATTGTAGCCGAATGGATTAGGTCTCCGCTAATCGAGCCAGAGATGTCTCGTATTGCGGTGTTCGAATCGTTCGACTGGTATTAATCGTGACACCCTGCACTGAAGATTCCAGAAAGAATGAAACACTAGTGTCTGTAGGTATTTGATTATTATAGTAAAAAAATAATTATATATATATATATATATATATATATATATATATATATATATATATATATATATATATATATATATATATAAATGCGCACAACCTCATTCTTTAATTGTGGGTAAAAATATGCTTAAAATAATCAGTCGAAACTAAAAAAAAATGTATAGGATTGTGAGGATTGTAGATAAAATAATGAATGTATTTCACCATAAATGGTGTTTGGAATTATAATTTAATTCAATTATTAAAAAAAAGGTATTTGCCTGTTTGGTTACATTAAAAAATATGTTAATGGTATGAATGACCATAAATAGAATAGGAGGGGTTATGTCATCGATCGTTATCGATGAAGACCACAAACATCTCTGGTTTGGGTTTGTGGCTAAGATCAGAGTGTTGTATCTGTTCTGATGCTACACGTAACCTATCCTTTCCTCGTTCAATGTAGGAAAAATATTCAAGACTGGGGCAATTTTTATGTTCTTATCCAGAGTACCCCTATTTTGGGGGTGTCTGATTTTACCCACATTAAAAATCGATTTTGTGAGTAACTCTGCCCTCCTGGGGGCGCATGTAAATAGAAAAATTACTGATTTGTAAACTATCTGATGATGCCGTGACTTGTGCTTGACTTAGTTAAAAGTGTGGGAGTTGCGTAATACTAGATGCAGCTAATTCCTCAAACGCATACGTCTAGCATTCCAAAATGGTCACCCCTCTGGTACTGGCGAGCCTCATCATTGCTTAACTCGGGGGTATATAGGCAACAAATATATATATATATATATATATATATATATATATATATATATATATATATATATATATACGTATGTATCGTTTATGAAAAAAATTAAACCCTTAATCTTCACTTAATCGTCAAAACAAACGTTAGGACTAAATGGATTCATTTTGTCTTGTAAAGCCTACCGTAGTTTCTTTAAGAGTAACGTTAAATTTTGTATTATTTTAATTTCGCCACGGGAAATCTACATATTGTAATAAAAAATAGAATTATTTGAAATTCAGGTACTTATATAACATTATTGTATATTCTCATAGCAAATCCTCCAGAATCTTATTTAGACATAAAAAAAATTAATTGATTGAAAAAGCTTTTAAAACTATTTAATTGTTCATCCATCGATAAAAAATGGCGGTGAATGATTTTTTTCTTATTTTTTTATTTATTAATTTTTGTGAAAATTTAAAATTTTAAATTCTATTAAAACAAGTTTTAGATTTTTCTGCTTTTCGTATGATAAAATTCAGTCTTTTATCTTTCTGGAAAAACTTGCTAAAGAATAATGGATTTTAATAAATTTTAATTCGTTAAAAAAACAAAAACAAGACAAAACAAAACAAGAACTTGTTTTTCTTTCATTTTTTGGCCATACCTAATATCTGTTAAATAAAACCCTCCTTCCAAGACATAACTAAGGAGCTAAAAAGTACTCTTAAAGTTCTAAAACGGTGAATGCGTTATAGATAGATTCCGATGTAGAAAACAGCAATTTTTACCCCCTGGTAAGAAACATCGCTCATGGAATGTAAACACAACAAGACATAGCAAGAGAACTAAACCCAAGTCCCATTATCTACTCTTCAAAGTATATATCCTTAGTATCTTGAGTCAAATGTGACTTTCCGGCCCATTTTTCCTTTTCGCTCAATGTACTTCTGAAAGTGTAAATTTTTTGTTTCCTTAATTTTAGCTAACAACGCTGAGTTAGTGCGCCGATGCGATATACTAAAGAAATAACGTTAATACCGTAACACGTACTGATAGCATTTGGATTTATTCGTTTGTGTAAATATATATAAATTAGTACGATTAGTCACGGAGAATTGACACTTCGCCCCCACCCCTCACCTCCCAGCTGCCTCCTCTTTTCCCTTGTATAATTTACTAAATCTTACGCCCCCATTTAAACATATGTCCGAGTGCGCTTTCCATTTCATTTCTGCTACTGATGTGTCTGTGTCAAAAAATGATCCTAGAATAACATTTATCTGACATTGCGTGAGTGTCAAATATTATGATCATGAAGTTACGTTTACGTCTACAATATTCGTTACAAAAATAACAAAAAAAAAAAAAAAAAAATAGGGAATGAGTAATAATTTCAACAAAAAGTAAAAATGATTTTAGTTTTCTATAAAATTGCCGTTTAAGAAACTGAAAAAATAATTTTAAAAGCAGGTGCACACTAGTTGACAAAACAAGACAGTTGTACGACATACCAGCTTCTGCGAGCTTTTAGTAATACGGTTGGTCCGGAAATAAATTCGAACAGCTGTCATATTAATTTTGATAACTGATAAACTGTATTTGTGTATAATAGAACCATCGTATAGAAAATTAATTCAAATACTCCAAAAACTATTAAACACATGTAAAGAAGATATACAGAATTTTGAACTATCTTACAAGGAGTACAGGTACCTTATTCCACGGAGTTTCGAAAATGCAATTCTTCTCATCAGAAAAAAGGGGTTTGCAAAATATACAATCAATTTTGCAGATTAATGCATTAAAGGAAACTACAAAAATGAATTGAATCATATTTGCATAAAAAAAGTTTTAACAGTTTGTGAAAGTTTTTAAAGTTGCTAGAAAGAACTTATCCTGCCTTGATAGAGTTCAAAATAGACTTCGTAGCCTCGCAGGGGATGTCCTTTTCTCTTCCCTGCAACCTCTTTGGCACAGAAGAGATGTTGCGAGTTTGTCTCTGCGTTATCGTTATTTTCATAGCAAGCGCTCGACTGAGCTGCAATCTATGCCCCCCTCGCCAAACTTTCACAAGAAATACCCGTCTAGCAGAAAACACTATCAATAATTCCCTCTACTCTTTATCTGTGCCTAAACCTAAACATAGATTCCACGAACAAATCTTCTTTCTTAGAACTGCACGCCTGTGAAACTGTCTTCCGTTTTCCTGCTTTCCAGTTGACTACAATATGGCTGTCTTCAAGTCTAACGTAAACAAGTTTTTTTATGAGCCGTTCGACTTAAGTTAACAAATTTACCGAATTTCCATTACTTGTGATTACTTTATTGCCCAATTGTCTACTTTACACTCATTAACCCTTATCATCGAGTGAACTCTTGGCCTTGATAAGTGGTGATACCTTTGTAAAAAAAAGTTTTATAAGGATTATGAAAGCAGAAACAAAGAAAAAAGTTGAAGTATGAAAGGATGTGATGAAAATCCATTGAATAAGGAGGTAAAAGTAAGGAAGGACATGTTTCATCCAATAAAGTCTATTGAAAAGCCATGAGAACTTCCGGGAAGAACATTGGATCACGGAGAAATGAAATTCATGTTATTTAAAAATTAAGTTTTTAAAATACAAAAGAAAAGGGAATAGGGAGAAAGGTCATATCAAAATCATTTAAGCGAAGGGAAAATGGTGAAATGAAAACTCAAGAAATCGCAATCTAGATTGAATTTGAGAAAAGGGGAGTAAGAAAAACATTACACGGAAATCGAACTATAATACCCTATATGTAAAATAAACTTCAAAACAAATTTACAAGTTGAATAACTACAATAAGAATGTGTTAAAACGATTTCTCTCCCACTCACTATCTCTCTCTCTCTCTCTCTTTATATATATATATATATATACATATGTATATATATGTGTATATATATATGTATATATACGTATATATATACACATATATGTATGTATATATGTATGTATATATATGTATATATACATATATATGTATGCATATATATATATATGTATATATGTATGTACATATATGTGTATATATATGTATATATATGTGTGTATATATATGTATGTATATATGTCTATATATATGTATATGTATGTATATATGTATATATATGTTTATATATATGTATGCATATATATGTTTATATATATGTATGCATATATATGTATATATATGCATATATATATGTATATATATGTATATATATGTATATACATTTGTATATATATATGTATGTATATACATATGTATATACATATGTATATATATGTATGTATATACATATGTATATATATGTATGTATATACATATGTATATATAAGCATGTATATACATATGTATATATATGTATATATATGTATATACATATGTATATATATGTATGTATGCATATATATATATGTATATATATGTATGTATGCATATATATATATGTATATATATATGTATGTATGCATATATTTGTGTCAGGTTATGTAATATGCTACTGGTGCCATGTAACCCAGTACTACCTGCCTCATGGTCGGGTCACCGGCGACTAAACTGGTTCCCCCACCAGACTTGTTTGGTGAGGAGGGCGGCTAGTCTCCCTGGAGGATTTAAAACAAGACTTTCCAAAGGGCGAATGAACTCTTTTTCTGGGTCAACGGCCAACTAGCACCGTGAATATTTGTGTGTGTGTGTGTATATGTGTATTGTGGTGGAGTGGGCTCCCGTAAGCCGTGGTGAAGGCAACCTTTCTAGGAGAAGCAAATCTCTGATTTAAAAAAATCATAAAGCGGGAGACCAGTACCCGCATTAAGCTGGTCTGCAGTTTAATTTGTTGCTGGCTATCTTGCTCTTGCTTGTTGCTGGATCTCAACATTTTGAACTGAGAGAGAGACTTAGCTGTCGTACAAAGCTAAGACTCTGTAACATCATCTTTGTATAGATACTCCCTCAGGCATTTGGGCTCATGAATTTTAAATGTCTGAGGGAGTGGCACTCGTCTGACAAGACGTTGCAATCATCATGTATATATATGTATGTATGCATACATATATGTATATATATGTATGTATGCATATATATATATGTATATATATGTACACATATATGTATATATATGTATATATATGTAGGTATATATTTATTTATGCATATATATGTATGTATATATTTATATATGTGTATATATATGCATATATATGTATATATATGTATGTATATATTTATATATGTATATATATGTATGTATATATGTATGTGTATATATATGTATATATATGCATGTGATGAAAATAATGGAAATAGTATTCCGACAAAATAGAGAAAATAAAAAGGAACAAACCGTATTATGTGTTCATCAACGTTTCGTCTTTATTTCGAGACTTCCTCTGGATGAATGAGATTAAGAAACCCAAAAATATACCAGTACAAAATATTTGAAAATGTTTCACGTGCACAGTGCGACGCAGTTCTATTTCAGAGAAACGGAAAATTGATGTTGGAAATTCAAAAAGGAGGGGGGCTGACGCTGTTAAAGAGAAGGAAATTTTAGTGCCGTCATATAGTCGTTAATTTCATTAAAAACTATGAACGCAAGTTTATATTCTATTGGGAAAAAGATATATCTGTTGAAATTCAAATATAAGTTTGTAACAGAAATGAAATGAGTGTTTTTTATGTAATTTATTGATTGAGATTATGTGTTAATTATTACAGGGGGTGTTTGAATGGTGTGAGAAAGTTAACCTGTGTCCACAGTTAGATAATGTTCTTTTAATAACAGTTTACTTATTAATGGAGCTATGTTATAGAAACCTCCACGTTGTTTAATTATGCTTGAAATTGCGATAAGCGCAGATTCAAGAAGTCTCCGGTGCGGTTTATTTGAAATAAATTTAACTACTTTTGCTTGTTTAAAGTCAAAAGTGTGGTTATGTTGCAATGAATGAGAGAATAATGCACTTAGAGAATTGCTATTTTTTATATCTCTTTTGTGTTCATTGAGCCTTTTTTCCAATTTACGCTGAGTTTCACCAACGTATTTATTTCTCTGAAATAGAACTGCGTCACACTGTGCACGTGAAACATTTTCAAATATTTTGTACTGGTATATTTTTTGGTTTCTTAATCTCATTCATCCAGAGGAAGTCTCGAAATTAAGACGAAACGTTGATGAACACATAATACGGTTTGTTCCTTTTTATTTTCTCTATATATGCATGTGTATATCATCATCATCGGCGATCACTTGTGTCCGAGTAAGACTGTCCTCCGTTGTGGCTTCTGTGGGTCCTCAGGTGAGCATAGAGTCCAATCCTAGACCCAATTTGTCTTGTGCAATTTGGGCAGATAAAGGTAGTGGTGGTGGGGTGGGGTTGGGTGTGTCTGGTTGATAATCTGTCCTTTCTGTGCTTGCGTTTATCCTCAGCAGCTTGATTTAGGTCACTACTATAAAGCGCAGCACCTTCGTGGACAGCGCTCCTCCATGCCAACCTGCTCCCAGCCACGTCCTCCCATGTCTCAAGGTCCATGTGAAACCGCTTTAGATTTGCTTTGATGTTGTCCTTATACCTCATCTTTTGGCCACCTTGGGCACGCTTTCCCTCAACAAGCTGAGAGTAGAAAATCTGTTTTAGGGGGCGGAGATCCGGCATTCGGACAACATGACCAGTCCATCTGAGCTGGCGTTGAGCAACAGTAGCGGTGATAGTGGGAATGTCAGCCTCACTCAGGACGCTGGTGTTGGTTCGTCGGTCCTTCCAACTAATTCTGAGGGTTTTTCGGAGGCATCTTTGGTGGTACGTCTCCAGGGTTTTTACGTGCCTCCTGTATATGGTCCAGGTCTCCGATCCATAGAGAAGAGTGGGCAGCAAGACAGCTTTATATACCATGATTTTGGTCTTTGCCAGAAGGTCACGGTTCTCAAATACTCACTTCCTTAGCCTTGAGAAAGCCCCACTGGCACAGCTGAGACGGTGTTGTATTTCATCATCTATGTTGGCTTTTGATGATAGGATGCTGCCTAGGTATGGGAAGTGGTCCACATTTTCCAGTCTAGCGTTGTCAATGGAGATGTTTGGGGGTGAGACTGGAGTACTGTTTGGTGGTGATTGATGGAGGATTTGGTTTTTTTTTATATTAATTGTTAGTCCTAGCTGTTTGTACGCCCTCGTGAAGACAACCAGTGTACACTGTAGGTCCTCTTCTGAGAGGGCTACAAGGGCGTTATGGTCTGCATACTGTAGCTCCATAATGGATATGGTGTTCGTTCGACCTTTGGCCCTAAATCTGTTGATGTTAAAAAGTCGCCTGTCAGTTCTGTACATAATCCGAACTCCATGGGGAAGATGTTTGTCCGTGAGATGGAGGATAGCAGTAATGAAGATGGAGAACAGGGTTTGGGCAATGACACATCCCTGTTTCACTCCCGTGTCAACCTTGAAGGGCTCTGTTTCATCTCCACTACTACTGAGGACTCCTCTGCCAAGGGTCCGTGTGGTGGCTGCAGGCGCATCAGTCTCCCCACGTTAAAAGACATCACGCGCAGGCGTTCTCCCGAAAAGGAACACATCCTACTCTACATCATGGATGGAAAAGTCTTGTGACAGTTTTAGTCATTAAGCTCCCGGACTGAGGCAGAGAGAACTCTCCCTTAATTCCCGGATAGAAAAGTCCTCTGGCGACCAGGAAGTGGTGACGGGAGCAGGACAGTGTAGTCTGGCAGATCCTAGCTGCAACCTGGCACATAGGCGGTAGGTGCCAGATTCAGTCGCTAACCTCACGGACCGAGGCAGAAAGAGTTTTTCGGCAGCTGCATCCATGACTGAGCAGCCCTGTTTAGGATCCACTCTGCTCACCCCAGTAGGGGAGGGGGGTTAGAAAAGGTACCCCTAAAAATAACCTGCCTCCAAAAAACCCGTCTGGACTACCGCATCCAGAGGGATCACCACCAGGCGGTCGGAAAAAGAAAGAAAACTTACGCCTATATTTTGGAACCTGGAATGTGAGGATGTGTATATAGATGTATCTATATATGTATATGTTTATATATATGTATATATGCATATGTATATATATATGTATATGTTAATATATGTATATATATGTATATGTATATATATGCATATGTATATATATGTATATGTGTATATGTACATATATGTATATATATATATGTATATGTACATATATGTATATGTATATAATTATTTTTTTACTATAATAATTAAATACCTACAGACACTAGTGTTTCATCCTTTCGGGATTCTTCAGTGCAGGGTGTCACGATTAATACCAGTCGAACGATTCGAACCCCGCGACACGAGACATCTCTGGCTTTATTAGCGGAGGCCGTATCCATTCGGCTACCATTAACCGTGTGAAATAGCGTTGAATTTTAAACATTTTAATTTAAATGTTCATTACGTCAGACAGACAGTGATCAAATCGTTATACGATGATCTACGCATAAGAGCTAAATTGACCGACTTTTAATTCAACTGAAAGTGCTCAACGATAAGAAACGAATTTCTTAAAGGGGCTGTCATAATTATTTTTTTACTATAATAATTAAATACCTACAGACACTAGTGTTTCATCCTTTCGGGGTTCTTCAGTGCAGGGTGTCACGATTACTACTATATGTATATATATATGTATGTATAGGCATATGTATATATATGTATATGTATATGTATATGTATATATATGTATATATATGTGTATATATATTTATATGTATATATATGTATGTATATATGTTTCTACATACGTATGTATATATATGTATATATATGTATATATATGCATGAATATATATGTATATATATGTATATATGTATGTATATATATGTATATATATGTATGTATATATATGTATATATATGTATGTATATATATGTATGTATATATATATGTATATATATGTATGTATATATATGTATGTATATGTATGTATATATATGTATGTATATATATGTATGTATATGTATGTATATATATGTATGTATATATATATATGTATGTATATATATGTATATATATATGCATGTATATATGTATATATATATGTATGCATATATGTATATATATGTATGTATACATGTACGTATATGTATATATATGTATGTATGTATA
>NC_136509.1:22073784-22098784 GCF_053919585.1 Euprymna scolopes | reverse complement strand
GTTTTTTCACAAGCTGCTAATGTGCTAACTACCGAGTTAACTACTTCACATGAATCAATTACATAAAATTAAAGAAAATGCATAAACGATCCAATTATAACTGTATCTATTTACTGCAAGCAATTTGTGCAGTAATGTGTACAACTGCAACAGCATAAGTGCAATTTAATTACTAAGAAGCATCCATGCTTAAGCTCACAAACCAGTGAGTATTTTTGCGGTTATTAATAGAAAAAAAGAACTAAAAAACAAATATACAACGAATAACAGTTCCCAAAGACAAAATATGTTATTCGGGTATTTGTTTCGAAACGTGATTCAAAAATTCCATATATAACAAATAAATTTTACCAAAGGCAAGATAATTTACTCTTCTACCCAACTGGGTAGGTGTTTAGTGTTTTTACTAAAATGTAAAATGTTTACCAAGCTCGAAATACAAGCAAGTTCAAAGGGTACGCGACCACAAGAATTACATTTTTAATACATGTGACGACAGTAACTTGGCCGTAACATTTGAGAATACAAATTAAAACTACTGAAAAAACATTTATAGAAAGCATGTGATCAGTGCAAACGTTTTTTTTATTGCATTTTCACCCCAGACAAGGCACAGTACCGCTTTGATGTAGAGGGATACCATTTAGAACATAATTGTAAGGACACTATTTAGGGAGTTGAGCAGCAAGATGATTGTTTACATTACACTTGAACTTTGCATGTCAGTAAAGTTGGCGAAGAAGAAACCCTGAAAAGAATTCCAAAGTCTAGCAGTTCCGGTGAAGAAACTATTAGATACTTTCTGGCATCTGGAAATTTCTATTGTATAGAGGTGGGATTTTGCTGCCTGTTGGGTTTGTCGGGCGTATTTACTTCGAGGGGTACAAGGGCTTGTAGTTTGTCGGAGCATCCACCATTAACATACTTGTAAAACAGGCAGAGGGATGCAACATTCCGTCGATGGGAGAGAGACTGACGCCTGCCTGATTGTTCGGGACATGTTAGGTTGGCGACTCACTTTACGCAGTCATTTTTTCTTGTGGTCGCGTACCCTTTAAAAACGCTTGATTTTCTACCCGAATAACATTCTACATTTTAGTAAAAACTTCGAAAACCTATTCCGTTGGATAGAAGATTAACTTATCTTGCTTTTGGTAACTTTTATTTGTTATATATTTAAAATTTTTACCACTTTTCGAAGAACTGTGAACAGTAAAAAAAATGCCCGGTTACTCTTCTAGTTATCTGGATAATTTTTTTGTGTCTGTTCTAACTCATTAAAAACGTTTTTGTACTTAAATTAAAAAAAAAGTTGAGTCGAAGGATGAACCATAAAATGGCGGCAGGTGATCAGGTGCGATCTTGAGAATGATCCCAAAATCGGACATTAAACACAATACAATACAACATTAAACACAATACAATACAACATGAAACACAATAAAATATAACATTAAACACAATACAATAAAACATTAAACACAATACAACATTAAAAACAATGCAATATAACATTAAACACAATACACTACAAAATTAAACACAATACACTACAACATTAAACACAATACAATACAACATTAAACACAATATAATACAACATTAAACACAATACAATACAACATTAAATACAATACAATACAACATTAAACACAATATAATACAATATGAAATACAATACAACATCAAATACAATACAACATTAAACACAATACAATACAACATAAAACACCATAAAATACAACATTAAACACCATGCAATACAAAATTAAATACAATACAATACAACATTAAACACAATACACTACAACATTACACACAGTGCAATACAACATTAAACACAATATAATACAACTAAGCACAATATAATACAACATTAAACACAATACAATACAACATTCAACACAATATACTACAACATTAAACACAATACAATAAAACATTAAACACAATGAAATACAACATCAAATACAACACAATACAACATTAAACACAATAAAATACAATATTAAACACAATATAATACAACATTAAACACAATAAAATACAACATCAAACACAATATAATACAACATATAACACAATACAATACAACATTAAACATAATAAAATACAACATTAAACACAATATAGTACAACATTAAACACAATACAATACAACATTAAACACAATATAATACAACATTAAACACAATACAATAGAACATTAAACACAATACAATAGAACATTAAACACAATACAATACAACATTAAACACAATACAATCCAACATTAAACACAATACAATCCAACATTAAACACAATACAATACAACATTAAACACAATACAATACAACATTAAACACAATACAATACAACATTAAACACAATACAATACAACATTAAACACAATACAATACAACATTAAACACAATACAATACAACATTAAACACAATATAATACAACATTAAACACAATACAATACACCATGAAACACAATACAATGCAGCATTAAACACAATACTAAACACAATACAATACAACATTGAACACAGTATATTACAACATTAAACACAATACAATACAACATTAAACACAATAAAATAAAACATAAAACACAATACAATACTGCATTAAACACTACAACATTAAACACAATACAATACAACATTAAACACAATACAATATTCACACAATAAAATACAGCATTAAACAATAAAATACAACATTAAACACAATACAATACAACATTAAACACAATACAATACAATACAACATCAAACACATTACACTACAACATTAAACACAATACAACATTAAACACAATACAACATTAAACACAATACAACATTAAACACAATACAATACAATACAACATTAAACGCAATACAATACAACATTAAACACAATACACTACAATATTAAACACAATGAAATACAACATTAAACATAATATACTACAACATTAGTGCAAACTTTTTTAGTGAAAACTTTATTTTATTGCATTTTCACCCCAGACAAGGCACAGTACCGCTTTGATGTAGGGGGATACTATTTGGGACATAATTGCAAGGACACTATTTAGGGAGTTGAGCAGCAAGATGACTGTTTACATTACCCTTGAACTTCTGCATGCCAGTAAAGTCGGGGAAGCAGAAACCCTGAAGTGAATTCCAAAGTCTAGCAGTTCCAGGTAAGATACTATTAGAGTTTTCTGGCATCCGGGAATTTCTAATGTGTAGGGGTGGGATTTTGCTGCTTGTCGGGTGTGTCGGGCGTATTTACGTCGAGAGGTGCAAGGGCTTGTAATTCTTTGGAGCATCTACCAGTAAAATACTTGTAAAATAGAGGGATGCAACATTTCGTCGATTGAAGAGAGGCTGAAGTCTGGCTGGCAGTTCGGAAATTTGGAAAGGAAAGGAGAAAAATTACTAGCTCCGTAGATGGTTTCGTATTATTGGAGTTATTTTTGTTTTTACGCCGTGGTTTCGTATGTGCGAAAAAATGATGATGGACGGTTAGACAAGTTAAAGAAGCAACACATATGCTAAAAAACGTTACCAATCAGACCGAGGATAGGTATCAGGAGTATATGAGGACCTCTAATTATAAATAAAAACAAAACTTGTACAATCCATCCTTAAAATATAAATGGTAAAAGGGAGATGATTCCTTCAAACTTTATTCAGGTTACCTCCTCATGTCAACCAAAAATGTTTTTCACACATACGAAACCACAGCTAAAAAAAAAATAAAAACAACTCCAAGAATACGAAACTATCTACGAAATCGGTAGCTTTTCTTCTTTATTTTCCAAGATAGCGACCAGTATGCCTGATGAAGGTCGGAGGCTACATCGACCGAAACTTTACACAAATAACACTCAAGATGAATACAATAGTTCGATGAAAACAAGTAAATCAAACAATCAACTCTTATCTAAAAAAAAAAAATCAGAACTTCCAGAAGCATTCCTTAAATAATTAAAGCAAAATCATAATTTAATTTGAATAAGGATTAATTGAAGAGAATTTGAATGTTTACCTCGTTTTGATTTGCTACTGGTCCGGAACGTATACAACATAATAACATTGAAACACAGGTTCCTCCTAGATTACCGAGGTTAAGCTATATTGCGATTAGCCAGCACTAAAATGGGTAACTATCTGGGAATAATAGGTACTGTATGTGTTCTCTGCTTATCTCGGCATTGTTTCTAGTCATCCTGGACATATTACTTGCCACTTGAATTAGATAATACCGATTCAGAAGAGGTGTGGTTATGGATGATACAACTCTTCCTTCACAATTATACAGAAAGCCACTTTTACAGGGGATATCCATTGTCTCCCGAGACTGAACGAAGGCTACAACAAAGCCGGCCACAAATCATCTTCTGTCAGTCGTTTCCAAAAAGGCGGTGTCCAGGCCGAAAGTTCCTCTCGATAATGGTTACCGTAATAGGATAGTACGTAAGATGAATGTTTTTTTTCCTGAATTAACACCGGTCAAGTGGGAATAATCACATACATTTTTAAAACATAAACATCAGGGGGGGGGGTTGAAAAAATTGATGGCATTAATTAAGGATTATATTACATACTTGAAAATAATAAAAAAGGTTCCAATAAATACGGGTCCGGAAACGCTTGGCTTCTAAATTGGCCATTGAAACAAATACTGGTTTGGTTGTTTTGTTTTACGGTATATCAACCCTTTTTGAGATTTTTGATGCAGAATCCAGTCATCTTGAAAAAAAAAAGGGTTTCATTCGTCAAATTATTTATATATTCAAATATTTCATTATGTATTAGGTTTCGTTGTTTCGTAGAGGAAAATTGTTGTTTCTGTTTTTAACTTTGCACTTGAGTTTTGGAACGGAAATGGAAAAAAAAAACAACAACAACATCAACGTTTGGTGCATTTTGGGCCAGGAAGCCAGTATTTTCAGATGGCACCAGATGAAGCAAATACTGATCACCATTCTTTATCGTTAACATTTAACACGTACACTATTTTATAGTGCTCTGTTATTTTAATCTATACGATAGATAAACACGAAATAAGCCTGGGTCTGGTGTTGCACATACATTGTTTGCCTTTCTTCCTGCCTGCCGCTTCGATATTCGCTTTCAGCATACCAGATTTATGTAACAACCTCCGAGGCGTCTAGACGACACGTGCCGAGAATCCAGAGAAATAAGTCCTAACCACCTCCCCGAGGGAGGCGTTACACGAACAAAACCATGAAAAGATGACACCAAGCATATATAAAAACCGTGGGGCTTAGGAGGAAAAAAACTCTGCGTATCCTAATCGGAATGGATTTTTCTAATAGTGAACATAAGAGGCTCGGTTGGCATCCTACGAATCCTTCCCATTTTCTTATTTCACGTAGCAGATCAAATACAGATTACTGTGAGCAGCTCAAACCAAATACTATGTGGATTAAGAAATAGGCTACAAATGGAATTTAGAATTGGGTTTCTATTACAAAAACAAATCCTACACAAAAAAACTCTACCTTTACAAACATAAAACATAATCCCGAAGTTATGCAATCGACTTTTCAAACATCTTTTGATATACGTCGTAGATGTTATTTGTTCGTCACGAAAATCCAACAATAGCAGCGTAGCAGTTGTGGGTGTGTTTCAGGTGTCTCTTAGCAACTAATATCGTATACCCATCTTGACAATGAGATTCATCCGCATTGAACACGTCTTCTTACGCAACAGCAGTAATAAAATAAAGTTTTATAAGCACCGGACCCATTGTTCGAAGTAGGTCTTCAATCTTCTAGTGTAGGTGTGAGAGTTACCACCCTCTCCCCCGTAGATATGTGCGTTTGGTATTTAAGACAGTCCAACGCGTGTAGGATAGGACGCGAAGTCGTTGCAATGTAGAAGACCCCACTCCTTTTCGATGCAAAATCACGCACACACGCACACAAACACACACACACGAACGCACACACATGAGCGCGCAAGCACACACATGCACACAAACAAATACATACACACACGAACTTTTAGAAAAATATGTTTATATTTGTTTAAGCCAAACAAGATATATTGCCCCTGAAACGTAAGAATTTACTGTGATAACGGGCAGATTTATAGGGTAGTGTGTGCGTTGGGGAATCTGTCGAGGTTGATCAGCAACTATTTGTTTTTCTTCGCTATCTACGATGAGACCAGATTACCCACTGACATAAGCATTCTTATGACAGTTGTCTGAGCCTTACTTCTTCCAATGACAGATTGGAATCGGGTGTTTTATTGGGAGACGATCACAAGAACATTGTCTAACCGTGTCAAAGAGCTTTTTTTTAAAATTTGATTTGTGTTTTTTTTTTTCTTGGCTTGATGTATTACCTTCACCACGGTTGAACATCTCAGTAGCTCTCTCGGATAAAACACTTATGTTAAATAAAATCGCCTGCTTCTTTACTTAGCGCAATGCAAAGCTCTTTGGAAATAAACAAATGGAGCGCTTTAAAAGCTGCGATCAGTCTTTATATAAATAAATTGGAGATATTGTTTACAATCGGCAAGCGCGTGGCCTTGGGAAAGAACACCCGACTATCAAGTAGATAGTTGCAGGATCGATTCCTGGCTTGGGATGGGTGCTAGTCTAGCCGCAGTGAAGAGATTTGGTACAGCGAAACAGTTGGTCTATGGATGACCACACACACACACACACACACACACATATATATATATATATATATATATATATATATATATATGTGTGTGTGTGTGTCTGTGTGTGCGTGTGCGTGTGTGTGTGTGTGTGTGGTCATTCATAGATGAACTGTTTTGTCGTATCCTTTCAATGCGGCTATGCCAGATTAGCACCCATCTGAAATCTGTTGATAGCTGGTGCTTCTATCTGACTACGAGATAAGCGCTATTGTTAGTTGGTATCTCAATGTCCTTAAATAAACATTGTAAGTGGCTAGAAAGTAATCAATTTGTTTATTTACACGGACCTTTGCCTTACGCTAAAAAATCGATACCCAAAACGACGGTGCCTAACCTGAAAAGTGAACGATATATATATATATATATATATATATATATATATATATATATATATATATATTCTTCAGAATGAAATTATCTAACAATCAACTGGTATGGAAACCTGTGATTATAAGATTTACAAGATATTACTGGTAGTAATATTCTATATGTATTATCCCACCTAAATAAGAATTGCTCGGTATACAAGATAGAGCAAATAAATCAAATTTTAGTCATCCAATGAATTTTAAAAAATTGTGACGTGAAATATTTGAGTTCAATTTTTAATTGTGATTTTCCATGTCTTACTTCCTTTAGCAATAAGGTGTAAACCATTACAACTATTTGCTAATATTTTCTCCTCTGAAGAGAGGGTAGACATCGAAATCCTATAGGATAAGGATTTTAAATATTTCTAATGTGTTCTTTATCTTACATAGAATAATAAAAAATCTTTTGATCTGAAACTCAAACATTTCACGTCACAAATTTTGAAATTCATTGAATGACTAAAACCTTTATATATATATATATATATATATATATATATATATATATATATATATATATATATTGTTTACAGAAAGTTTTTAGATGAGACAAGTCATTGGTACCGTCGGTTTCAAGCCTGATAATTAGGATCGTTTTAGATACCCATATCAAGCTCTCTTCATGAGTATTCGCTGTGGAGAGCTTTATATGGGTATCTAAAACGGTCCTAATTATCAGGTTTGAAACCGGCGGTACCAGTGACTTGTATCATCTAAAAACTGTCTGTAAACAAAATATAAATACGCTCTTATTTTCATATTTTCCTTATAATTGAGCACTCTGCTGGATTTCTTTTTCCCCAAAACCCTAAGTATATATATATATATATATATATATATATATATATATATATATATATATATATATATATATATAAGCAAAAATAATTCTGACGAACACATACGTGAAGAGATCGATATTTTGTCTGAAAATTTTATTCCAGCTTACCTAAGAGTAATGACCTGTTTCTGTCAACAGCGAAGTATTTTTGCATACATAAATACATAGTAAGAGAAGGACACCAAAACGACGTAGGCGCGTCTTAATACATGTGCGGAAGGTGGAGACGTGCCTATCCATAATTTGTTTATTTTTCTTTAAGCACGCTTTTTCTTCCTAAAAATGATTAACCCAAACAAATATATTAATAGACGCAAGAAATGGAGGGTTGTGAATAAATGCTTATATTAATAATTACTTTTTAGTAACTATAATTTTGTCGAACAAATCTTCTTTTTCATTTTTCTCTACTGCAGTTTCAGGGTATTTCAATATACAGGAGTTACTAGTACCCCAATCAGTTTTCAAAACTTAGATCGTAAACTTAAAAGCTTGAATTGGAATTAAAATTTGACCCCTGTAAGTTTCTGCTCGAAATTAAATATATAAATCGTCTGGGCTAGTGTTGTGTTATCTCCGTTTGTTATATTTAGGATTTCGTATTTATCTCCCTTACAATCTTTTCTGATTATATCTCATATTAGTCAGTGAAAATGTTTTTGTCGATTTAATAATTCATCTTGAAAATGAAAAGAAAAAACTGTAGTTTTGAAAATCTTTATTCATAACAATAACAACCCCTGTTTTCTATAACACGATTCAATCTGTCAACGAGCTTGTAAGTGCCTGGTTTGTAAAATTTATTAAATTTTGATGTGATATATGAATCTAACCAACCCATATTCAATCTGGTCTTCTTATGTTAAACTACGGCTATCTAAATGGTTTTGTAATCCTCGAAAGTGAAAATTTGAAGGATTTAGGTGACGAGAATACGAAGGATGGGGCAAGATTTCCCAACCAAATCTTCCTAGGATGTTCTTGGTCAGTAGTGTTGTTTGAAAACGAGCGTTATCAAGATGGTAGGTAGATCTGTTTGATTGACGTAAAAGGCCGTTTTTGCTTTAACGTAGGCAAGAATATTGAAGATAAATATAAACTATACTTCAATAATCCGGAAAACAAGCATACACAAGGTGACTTCAGAAAGTTTCCAGATATTTTTAAAAATCATTTTTTCATAAAGTTGCTCAGAAAGAAAGACGTTGTCATAACAACCACAAGATCGTCGAGCGGATTAATTCAGGTCTTGCAGTCCAAGCCTTGCTCCCTGTGACGTTTGGTTATTCCCTAAGGAATATTAATTTATCTTTATTTCGGACTACTATTCTCATCTTTATTAGTTGTTGTTTTTTTTTTATCTTTTATTGGTTTTTGTTTATTCACAACGTTTCGGCCAACTATTCCTCTGGCCTTCGTCAGGTGGTAACCACGACGGATAGGAACTTCGAATCTCCTAACTGCATTCTCAGCCATCATTGCCATCCGTAGTTGTTGTCGTCTCACCACATTTTGGCCAATTAACCTCTGGCACGCTTTGGGTGGGATTGAAACCGCTATCTTCAGACAATGTTCATCTGGAACTGTAGAGATTCAACGTCTCTATCAACTGCGCCACGGGCCCCGAAGGGCGATCAAGGTTGGATTCTTTGATCTTATAAATCAGCGTTTATTTATCTGATCTGCTATAGTCGGGTCCGTACCGATTGGTATATATATATTATTCCTTAACAACAACTAATAAAGATGAGAATAGTAGTCCGAAATAAAAATAAATTAATATATGTAATGCTCATCTCAAAAATGAATTCCAATTAAGGAATAATATATATATATATATCCCTAAGGAATACTTTAGAGGCTGTCGCTTTGAGACAATTGTGGAGATAAAAGAGGGTGCGACGAGAGTCATTGACACCCTCACACAATGGGGGTTTCCAGAGGTTGTTGAAACGATACAACAAGCGCATTGCAGCCGGTGGAGATTACTTCGAAGGAGAACAGAGTTTAATGTACTATTAACAAAAGTGCCCATACGGAAAAAGTCTGGAAATATATTAAAGGCAACTCGTTGTACAATGATGGTGATAAGTTTAACACTATGCATAAAATATATTACATTAGTTTAAAACTTTTGCACTAATCTGATATATAGTTTTTTTCGAAGCCGGATACCTGTTGAACACCGTTTTATGTAAACTAATACACTTCCTTTTTAATGTTATTTAACTGCTGTGTTTTACCAAAACGTGATCATAAAAAAAAAAAAAATGATTGCCGAAAATGTTGTCAGGTAGTAATAAGCGACCATATATCCGGTAATTACCTAACCGTTTAACGCCAAAGTATTTTATGTGCGAGAACCACATCAAAGAGATGCCTTATTACATGGTCGTGTAGAAAGCATAGGTAATGAATGTAATATATCCTCTTGCAGAAGATTAACATAATCCCCCTCTGCTTTGAGTGGAATTTATGTGGGATACCTTGAAACGGGTCAACCATGAATTGAAATGTGGTTCGTTAGTTGTTCAAGGTTTTACTATTTTAGATGCAAACAGCCACGCGCTATTTTAAACGGACGGCATCATACACGTACTGGCCTTGTTGTCTAGAATTCATATTCCATTATTCATAATGTATGTTCGATCGTTTATGATTTTTACCAAGTGCGTATGACATAGATGACAGGCAACGCTGGAAAATATCGGATCCGTGCAAAACCAGATGTGAATCAGATTGCTGGCGATGACGTCAACACTACATTCCGATTGAAGAATCGACAAGAGGAAACAACGAGGTAATTTATTTAATCCTGGATTGAACTTGCTAAAAGTATTTCAAATCGAAGATTAAAATAAGAGAACAATTAAATTCTGATCAAGGAATGTGGGGGCGATGTAACTATAAAAAAAACAAGTTAAAGTAAAGACAATAAGAACCAGAAAGGAACAAAGCCAGCGACACACTTCTGCCGTCGTATGATCGTCGCAACAACCATTCTCTATACTAACCCTAACCCTCTCGCTTGTTAGTAAAATAAATAAAACTGTTGATTTAACAATGTGTTGTTAATTATAATAACCACGGTTGTCAGAATGTATACATTTCGTAAAAGTACGTCTATAAAATATATAGACAAAAAGGTTATTTGTACAGTTTAGTCAAGACATTAAAAATGAAAATATCGAAAAAAAGGTTATATTGCACGTATCCGTTACAGAACGAAGTTCTCCGGAAAATAAATTCACTTAATTTCATCAAGTAGTTTTTTTATTTTTACAGCGAAAAAACAATTTGTTATTATACCGAGAAAAAGGTTCGATTTTTAGGAAGAAAAGCTAGAATTAAAAATGGGAAGGGAGCATCAGCGGTTTACATGGAGTTATCTCCCTGTGGCGTGTTAAGCAAATAATTATATAATGGCTGACTTCAACGCGTTCTCATAAGAACGTGTTTTTCCGCTGTAAAAAATAAACTACTCGATCAAATTAAATGAATTTTTGTTTCGGAGATCTTCAGTCTAAAACCGATACGTACAATGAAAGCTTTTTTTGATATTTTCGTTTTTCAATGTCTTGACTAAACTGTACAAGTACCGAAGAAATATATAACACTTGTATGTTACTGAAGATCAAGCAGTAGACCACAATAACTCTGGTTACAGTTTCAAACCTAACAAGAATTCTGTCACACTGATGAGCCATATTGACAGCAAAACACGTCTAATGGTAATTATATTCATATATAGAATGCAAATATCATTATGATTAGTAGAATGCTAACAACTACATTGGTTTCATCACCACTACCCTATCCTGCTATCTTACCATACATCTTGCAAACTCCATCTCAATTTATATATAATTCCGATCAGTTTCATTGGTTTAAAACAATGAATTCGTTTATTCTCAGAATAGTTTAGAATCTCTTAAGGATTTTATTTAATGGTAACTTTTCGATACCTGACGTTGACCGGCATTATTATTTTCATTAAATTCAATCAAGATTTTTTACGCTTGCAAAAAAATATTATGATCATGAACACTCGAAAAATATGCAATCATGTGTCTTCGGACATTACTGAAAATTGAATTATTTATTTGCTTCTCCCGCTGCGTTGGAATTTAAAAATAAGTGGACCACGATTTATAGCTTTAACTAGCTGAACGTCCCAGTATAACTCGTGATTGCATGAGAATCATTATTATGCACATTTTCTATGCCCATGTTACTTTTTTTATTTTACTGTTATATATATATATATATATATATATATATATATATATATATATATACTAGCAGTTCAGCCCAGCTTTGATCGGGCTCTATCTACTGTGCCTAAGTTTATGTGCATATATATATATATATATATATATATATATATATATATATATATATATATATATATATATATATGTATGTATTAAAAAGTTTGACTAATGCCCAGGGAATCAACATTAAAAAATTTCAAGCGTTTAGACTCTAAATTATCGGAGGAGTTTAGTAGAGTCTGCAAAGGTCAACTCTTTCAACTTTGACCCCTTGACAGTCAAATTCTCGCCCAAAAACTGATTACAAAGTTTGCTACATGTCTAAATAACCTTTATGTAAAATTTTAAATGTTTAGAAACAAAATTGGCTGAATAGTTTGCTGGAGACAGCAAAGGGCAAATCGTTTATTTCTGACACCTTGGCAAAGTTTTGGACAAATTCCGATTAAAAAGCTTGTCCTATGTCAGAATACACGTTATGCAAATTTTCAAATTTGGTAGAGACCGCAGGGGTTGATTTTTTAAAACTTTAACCCCAATTTTGACGTCTAAATATTCATTATTTGGGCTCAAATCAAATTAAAAAGCTTGATCTCTGTCCAATTAACACACATCTAAAATTTCAAGTGTTTAGACCCACAATTGGCGGAGGAGTTTGGTAGAGTTTTCAAAGTTCAAAGATTTGAACTTTCACCCCTTGAGAGTCAAATTTCTGGCTGAAAATAGATTAAAAAGGTTTTCCCAAATCTCAATGCGCATTATGTCAAATCTCGAGTCCGCAGACTTAAAATCGACAGAGTAATTTGGTTGTGAAATCTACACACACAGACACACACAGACCATTATATATATATATATATATATATATATATATGTGTGTGTGTGTGTGTGTGTGTGTGTGTGTGTGTTATTGTGTTATTTGAAATAGGATGTACGAGAGTCTTACTAAAAGTAAAACCTATTTTTTAACTAAAAAACTAAAATGTTAAAGAGCTACCAGTAAGTGGTACCAGTAAAACAAGCGAATTTTTGTGCCCCAGAATATATTTTTACTTTATAGTCTACTGCTAATATCATCTATTACGAGAAAGGGAACGTAATAACAATTCAACGACAGTCACTCATAAGAAAAAAAAAAGATGTAAGCGTGACACAGAAAATACGCTTTATCGTATTAATACATAGATAAGCTGGGTGTACATTGTTAGCATTCGTTACGCGTGCAAGCAAGTTTTGACCATAGCCATGTTGTACTTACGTTAGACCCGGGGCCAAAAGCCAGGGAGAAAAAGAAGAAAAGAGTTTCTGATTTAGCCTTTTATGTACTCGGTCACATTATTGAGGGCTGGCTTGTAATTGGACGAGACAGGAGGAAAATGGATATCAAATCTCGAGCCGCGAGAATTAACTCTTGCTACAGTTCGTCTGCTAGACATACCCCCTTGTTGGATTGGTTTTCCATAGCTTTCTAGTTAGAATTATTCATAGAAAGAGACCGAGTTCTTACAAGAGGGACCAAGTTAACGTTACCACTATGCTTAAGTGGAAGTGTTTCTGTTAAAGGAACTGATTTCGAACGCGACACAATCCAGTTGAAAGGCGGTGCCGTTAATCACTTAGACACTGTCAATTTGCTATTGCTGTTGTTTGGGTATTGTTGCTTACATTACAGTACAAAAAATAATTTATAATTAAAAGGACGCGTTTCTTATGTGTTTACACTTATATGACTCGCGTTAACGTGTGAATCGACTCACAAAGGGTTTTTTTTAATCTTGTATTAGCCGACTGGAGCCTTGAATCTAATATTTCTTTATATATATATATATATATATATATATATATATATATATATATATATATATATATAACCTTGGCGCGATAGGTGATACACTTAACATTACAGAAGAGAGTGGGTCGGTGGAGAGCACGCTTAGGAATGTTAATGTCTATAAGACACTCAACTCGAGATTAGTCGCCGACACTTTGTGAATTAATTAAGGAATAGCGAAGTAGAAATCGCTTAGTGATAGAGACTCTCAATTCGGCAAGCCGTGTGCTAGTTATATATTAAACTTGTAACAGGGTTGCCTTCACCAACAGAAGTTCTCTATTTATATGTTGACGTTTCACTACTTATCAAGTCACTGGTCAATAGCTGATAATGGCGGTTTACGATAAGTGTTTATTAACATTACATTTAAAAAGTACAGTGTTGTAGCCGTAGAGAAGAAATTATACGGTACGTGTTTCACTGATTGAATGTTCTTGAATCTACCTAAATTGAAAAACTTTGCTACGGAGAAATAGCTGTTTCTGGATGAACACAATATATTCTGACGATTATTCCCGATACAATGAAACAAATATATCGGCAGTTCGCTTGATCTACCGACAAGCAATCATTGCTAACACCTACACTAATGATTGCGTAAGCACAAAACACTAGTGTGTGTAAGTATAAAATAATAAGTTATTATTTAATTATAATTATTTAATTATAATTATTTAATTATTATTACTTAATTATAATTATTTAATTATAATTATTTAATTATAATTATCAAGCCTTTTTAAGAAAAATTAAAGATGGGCACTTCCTAAAATGCGTAAATGAAAATGTAGTCAACCAGCATTTATTTAGTTGGATTCTAATCTCCCGACCGACAATAATTGTCACCGCCTACACTGATGATTTCGTAAGCATGTAACACTAGTGTCTGTAGCTATAACGAACAATTATATATATATATATATGTGTGTGTGTGTGTTCTAACCGCACTGATGAGCTGTGAAACAGCGAAACAGTACTGTACGTGTATGACTATATATATATATATATATATATATATATATATATATATATGTCACACACATACAGTATTGTTTCGATGTTTCACAGCTCATATATATATATATATATATATATATATATATATATATATATATATATATATAATGTAAAGCTGAACGTCTGTGTGTATCTGGTCACATAGGCTCATATATTATAGAAAACTGATGACATATAATGATAGAAGATGTATCATACACAGGAATGGGTATGTTTGATTTGGCATAATGATGATTCATTAAAATTGTGGGGTCTACGTACGCGCCTGGTCCACAAAGTATGGAAATAAAAGATTTAAACATTTAAAAAAAAAACGTTTACAAGTGACATAGATGTACATAAGAATACTTTGATAAGTATGTTTTAACTTAAATAGGGATGGTATAATAAAATTATGGGGTCTGCGTTCGCGCATGGCCTCCATAGAATGGAAATAGACACAAACTTTAATAAAGACCTTTCATATCTATCTGTGTAAGTATACTTTGATAATTATGTTTCAGTTTGAAGAAATATGGTATAATAAACTTATGGAGTGTTCGTTCGCGCCTGACCGCCATAGAATGAAAATATCTCACAAAGTTTAACAAGGTTTTTTAATATATATCCACAGAATATTGTGATAAGTGTTTCAGTGTTAACAGGTATGGTATAATAAATCATGGGGTTTATGTATTTTATTTTTACTTTCATCATATTTTACTTTGGTTTTGATACACGCAAATTCGAAGCTATCTCTTTACAACCCTTCCTATTCAAGTCAACAATATGTGTGTTTTCTTTTATATACTTATGTAAGCATAAATATACAACATATATAAGTATAACCATATTTAGATCTGCGCTTTTTAATAGATTTAGCGCTTCTCGCCGTATTCCTTCGGGCTCTTGAGTTTTAATTTTTTACGCCTAACTTTAAAAAAATATTTCTTCTTATAGAGAGGGTAAAAAACTTTGTTTTAGTAGTACCTTTAGCAGCCTCCTTAATTTTAAATGATACTTGTAATAGTGCTCTGTGAGCCTCATCAGTTTTATTTTTTCACTCATCATTTAACATAAATGTCTTCCCAAGATAATAAAATACAATATTATCTGAAAACCACTTTTTATCCTGAACGCTTTTTGTCTTACCCTCCAGGGTCCAACTAGATTTGCTACGTTGAAATATTTTGCCGGGCAAAGGATTTAATCCTATACAATTTCAGATGTGCTGAATATTCTAACTGGCTACGATTTTCCTCCAAATAAACATGTTGGTTATAGTGGAGCATAAAACAGATCAATCTGTCAGTATGTAAATTGAACTCTAATAAAAACTCCAATTTTTAAAGGGAGAATAAGTCTCATATCTTAAAGAAATAAACTTATTTCCGATTTAAACGCAACTGGTGCCGACTAATAATAATTGAAAATAAATTAAATATGAATTAAATTTAAAATAAATAAATCAACTTTAAATAATATTTCTAAATAGAACAATTAAAACAATCCTTTTATAATAAATAATAACATAGGGCTAATTATTAAAATAAATTTTCTTTAATCTAAATGACATTACTTCTTGAATGTAGATTTTATTTGAATAAATAGTATATATAGAAATCCTGCAGGGTTTACAGTGTATAGAGTCTGTTTGCAGTGTGAAAATTATCTTTTAAAACGGTCTGCTTTTGTACATCTTAATTAAAGTGTGAACAAGAAATTTTATATATATATTGTTTTTAAAATACTAGCATGGGTGCCCGGCGTTGCCCGGGTGTTTAGAGGTGTATGTTAAGTAAAAGAAAAACGTGTTTTTTAAAACTTTGACCCCTATTATGGCCCCTTAAAATTTATTGTTTTAGGCTCAAATCGAATTTTTAAGTAAGATCAATGTCCACGGAACCTATATCTAAAATTTCAAGCGTTTAGACCCCAAATTGTCGAAGGAGTTTTGGTAGAGTTCTCAAAGGTCAAATTGTTTAACTTTGACCCCCTTAACAGCATAATTTCTGTCCGAAAACCAGTTGCTAGATTTTCCCAAATCTCAGTACCCTGAATATCAAAATTCGAGTCTGTAGACTGAAAATTAACAGTTATTGCGAAGGAAAATGTACACAGACACACAGACAGACACACATACAGACACACAGACACGTTCACTTTTATAGATATATAGATAATTATCTACTGACACGGGTTTCGTCATCTACGACTCATCAGAGTGGCTAGATTCAGCCACTTTGATGAGTTGTAGACGACAAACACGTTACAAGCATGAATATCGTTCGAGATCACGTTAGGGGCGTAGGTGATGGCACGGCCGTAACACTGAGCAAATAAATATCGTTGTACAAAAAAAAACGAGTTAAAGTTTTTTCTATTCTTTGTCTACTTTGCGACTGAGCATACAACGTGTTGGTTACCATACAACTTTACACAATGCATTCCATACACACCTTTAAGAATGCCACAGATTTTGGTTGGTACATGGAAAGAAATTTTGTCATTAATTTGGCCGATTTTGGCATGCAAAAAAATATATATTGCCTTACTTCTAAACTCTGTTAATTTCGGTGACGACTGAGGTGAGATTTCGTTGTGTTTTCCAGTTTTACTGATTTTTATTTCGTTAAGTTTAACGTAATCAAATCACAACCGGCGGAACTTGTTACGCGTTCTCATCAGTCGCCTACCAGCAACCCGACCCGGACCGCCACCGTTACCATATACGCATGTTCTTCCGTCTTACAGCGTTTTTTCTTCTTTTTATTTTTGTTTTCTCTTCGTTCAATCGTTGTTTTTTCATAATCTTTCTTCCTTTTTAATTTGCGTTTTCTTTTTTCCCCTTGTCATCTTCCTTACCTTTTGCTTTCTTCATCTTTCTTTTATTGTTTATTTCCTTTTTTTTTCTTTTTGTGTCATTTCTTTTCTTTTTCTTTTCTTTTCTTTTTCTTTTCTTTTCTTTTTCTTTTCTTTCTGTTTTTGCCTTTCTTTCAGAGTATTTGAGTTATTTCGTTTACCGTACGCTGGGTGACTCTGGCCACACGTACTGATTTTGAGCCACCAAAATATATTAAACTAAAAATAATAATGCGTAAATAATATATGATCTCTACATTTTAAATATAATTTCCAGTTGTTGTACGATTTCATAATTTTACAGACATATTGGGATACAGCAGTAAATATTTACTGCGGAGCTGTTGTTGTTATTATTATTATTATTATTATTATTATTATTATTATTGTTGTTGTTGTCGTTGTCGTTGTCGTCGTCGGCGGCGGCGGCGGTATATCGCGTAATGGTCTATTAATAAAAATAAAAATCCTGTGGTATTACTGGACGAATGCTTGGCATAATTAAATCCTTCTTAAATGAGAGAAGAATCCAGGTTGTCCTCGATGGGCGTACGTCCCAAAAATATTATATAAATGCGGGTGTACCTCAGGGATCGATCCTTGGACCATTTTTATTTCTGAGATTCATAAATGACTTACCTGATAAAATTGTCTCTTAGATGGGTACCGCGCTCTATAGCAGGTATGTGGGGAAAACTTATGTGCAAATATCTAAGGCAATGGCCGAAACCGTAGGGGAAGATCTTTAGTCTGTAGTGGAATGAGGTCAAAATTGGATGGTTCCAAAACAAAGCTCGTTTCCTTTAATAATTACATGAAATTTTACCAACCACCAACAGCTATGGCGAAGGATACATTACCTGAAAGTACTTCGTTCAAACTCCTCGACTAAACGTTCATAGCGAATATGAGTTAGAATAGATAAATCCAGATTATTGCCAAGGCTGCTGTGAAGAAGGTGGGCTCTCTCTACCGTGCTAGAAAGTTACTTACGCCTGCAAGCATCCTGCACCTCTACAAAGCCACCATTCGCCCTTGTATGGAGTACTGCTGTCACATTTGGACTGGTGAATCTGCTACTAGTCTCTCACTCCTGGACAGGGTTCAAAAGAGAGTCGCCAACATGATAGGTCCCGAACTGTCATCTAAGCTTCAGCCCCTGTCCCATCGACGAAATGTTGCATCCCTCTGCATACTTTACAAGTATTTTAATGGAGAATCCTCTGACGAACCATAAGCCCTTGTATCCCTCGATGTGAATACCCCCGACAAACCCGAAAGGCAGCGAAGTCCCACCCCTTCACAGTAGAGATCCCTAGATTTAAGAAAGCCTTCTACTCTAATAGCTTCTTCCCAAGAACTGCTAGACTTTGGAATTCTCTTCCGGATTCTTGCTTTCCCAACAATACTGACATGAAGAAGTTTAAGTGTAATGTGAACAAACATCTTGCTGCTAAACTCCCTACATAGTACCCCTGTAACTTAGGTCCCTGATGGTAGCCCCCTAGATAAAAGTGTCAATGTGTCTGGTTTGTGGTGAAAATGTAATATATATATATATATATATATATATATATATATATATATATATAAACAATTTAAATAATCTAGAAAGGCTTGATATGCTGTAAAACAAACGTACCAACATAAATACATATTTTAATATATAAAGAACTCGAAGCATAAAAACCTTTTTCGACAATTATTGCATTCTGCATTAAATTACACGAAAAGGATTGATATGCCGTATAAACAAAACAACCAAACCCATTTCGATTTTATTTTCTTGTTTTGCTATCTTTTTTTTCTTTTTTTTTTTTTTTTACTACCTCCGGTATCTGTATAGGCTTTCCTTTTTTTCTCACAACTTAACTTTACTCTCGTCCCTCTCTCTCTCTCTCTCTCGCTCGCTCGCTCACGCTCTCTCTCTCTCTCTCTCTTCATCTAAAATATTATTTAATTTCTTTCTCTAAATCTGTAACCTGAATTATCTTTCCGCGTTCCCCCGTTTTCTTCTTTGATTAGCTACGTAATCTTCTATTAAATCTGTTTAAATGTATGTATGTATATATGTATGTATGTATGTATGTATGTATGCTTAAAACTTTCGACAGAGGCGACGGATTTTCACGAGATCGGTATCGTTTTGAAGCTTGACCCTTCGGACGACAATAAAAAAAATTGGCTAAAAACATTAATTCCTTCACCCTAAACTGGGCACTTTTTCTACAAGGAGTATCGTTTTTTTTGTTTTTTTTTTTTTGGTATTTTTGCCTCGCCATTTTTGCAAGTCATCGTATCGGTTAGAATGACTTTACTAATTTCAACTTTCTGAACTTACAGTCGTGTCATGGAGTAGGGATGAGACGTCAGGCCTTCTTTCACTTTCTTTTCCGCCTTCGCGTCACGGATTAAAGCCTGCTAACCTACACCCACTTTTTTCTTGCTCAACACACACCTCCAAACACCCGGGCAACGCCGGGCACTCAGACTAGTTACATTATATTTCATTATAACCGTATTTTTTTTTTATTCGTTCATTCTTTCGTTTGTACGACGACGGAGAAATCCCATTAATTTAGTAACTTGTCTTTTCAGATACGTCCAATAATCTTTGCGACACACTCCTCCCGTAGATAGGTCGGTCACTTGAACTTCAAAATAGCTTATCTATCGTTCTGTCACGATTAAGTTTGAAATAGCTTTTTAAGTAGAAGTTATAAAAACAAACTTTCTTTAAAGTGCGTGTTTTTTTTTCACGGTCAAACATATGGCTATTGTTATATAGAATGGATGGTGACTTGATGGCTTTTCTGTGTTGTGTACTCTCTCTGTTTATCTCTCTGTTTCTCTCTCTCTCTCTCTCTATCTATCTATCTCTATCTCCCTCGCTCTTTTCTTCTCTCACTGTCTCTCTTTATTTCTTTACCCATTCCTCTCTCTCTCTCTCTCTACACACACACACACACACACACACACACACACACACACACACACACACACACACTATATATATATATATATATATATATATATATATATATATATATATATATAATTCCAGGTTAACATTTTCCAGAAGTGAAGCAACCAATGAACTTTTAACGAGGTTCATACAAGAGTGCTCAATACCGATATAGGGCAAGACACACTTTTTATTTACACAAACATGTATTTGTCGCTACACATTCATGAGTATCTTTCGCAGATTTTTGAACGGAACTCCTTTATTTAAATCGAGTAAAATGCATGTTTTTCTTCCTTCAGACATGTCGGGGAAATCTATTAAGTAATTCACAATTGATTTTCTCGCATCAGCCGCATCGAGGATTGAACCTTCAATCTCCGGAAGAGTGTCACTTACAGCTGAACTTTAGCTAATTCTTTATTTTTGTATCCCATATACAATTCTAATATGCTTTTTGGGAGCCTTAAACCTGTCATTATTTTAAGACTAGCGCGGAGCGCCCGATCTTGCCCGATCGTAAAATACGCTTAAATATATTTTTAAACATGCAGATTTCGTATTTATTATTGCAGAGCCAAATCCCTATTGAATATCATATTGTACCTAATATATACTAGTGATTTCTAATGTAAAAAATGACTTTATGTCATAAATAGACAGAACAGAATAAATTATCTATCTATCGATTAAGCTATCTGTCCATCTCTATCTATCTATCTATCTATCTATCTATCTAACTGGAGAGGTGGAAAAGAGATAGATATGATGAATATTTATAAAACCTGTCAAAATATAACAAAGCTAGATCATAGACAAGTTTAACGGAAAGTCTTGTCAGCTGATCGGATCTACGTGTGATTCATGTGATCAGGTTAGCTGGAGATCAGAAGAGTTGGAACTTTGAATTGAAGCAGAACGGTTGTCTCTCCTCCCCTCTTGGAAGAAGTGACGTGTCTCTAAATGTAGGCTGTAAAGGTCACAAGCAAATAAATTCACTTTCTATTCTTCTGCGCGACATCCTGGAAAGTGAAATAAAAATTAATATGAAACCAATCATCGTCTTGGAGCCAATGTGTTTCGTCCGAAAGGTTCCAGCCCCTTCCAAGAACATGATGAAGTCAGGATGGAGCAGATTCAGTGAGAAAGAAAAGATAAAGGTAAGACGAAGATGCATATAGGACACACACACGCACGCATATGAACATTCGACGATCATGAAACATAAAACGGGTAATACATACCACACAACAAAATAACAACAGGTTCAGAAAGTGAAGAACAAGTAATAGATATTTAGTAACACATTTAGGACACGTCACAAACAAACAAACACGAAACGCCGCTTTCCCTACCGATATAACAAGGGAGTTGGTCTAAAGGCACCAGTATGCCTTGTTCAGCTCTACATCAATTTTATAGGCATGGTATGATCTTGCTCTATACTGCCTAACTGGTATTCCACCACCACATATCAGGCGAGAAGTCATCACCAGAATAGAACGGTACAAACAACTTAACGACTATAGGCACTCACTGTTTGGCCACCAATCAGTGAGACAAAGACTAAAATCTCGCAGTAGCTTCATCAATATAGAGGAAATCGATTCCAGGCAAGCTGCCTCCTATAGGATGGAACCATGACGAGACTATAACAACAGGAATAAAAATGAAGCCCTACCAGACTCAAAAGAAACACTCCCCCAGGGTTCAAACCTTGGTAAAAAAAGAAGGCAAAACAAAAGACAATCTCCACAAGTGAGGCCTAGACATCTCACGTTTATGTCCATGTGGAGAGGTACAAACGATGCACCACATTAGGGAAAACTGCCGGTTGGTCCTCATTGCTCAAACCAAGACCTTAAGGAGGCAAACAGCACCGCCATGCGATGGGTTAATTTCTATTGCGATAAGATATGATAGGACGACTGATATAACAATCGAGAGGTATGAAAATTTTAATATCAAACGACTTGAAGAAAATAATTGAATTTGGGCATGCGCAGAAAGAAATAGAAATATGTCGGCAAGTTGAAATGAACATTTTTTTTGCATTTCAACTTGCCAGCTTCTGTACGCGTTATCCATACATTTAGACAAAGATTTTACCAGTTGGATAATAATAATAATAATAATAATAATAATAATAATAATAATAATAATAATAATTCCTTGCTGTATAATTACTATTTTCTGTTTATTTCAGTGTTGAATATTTGCACACAGACACACACATATGCATCTACTGTTTTATTTATATAGATGTGCAAGTACAAAAAAAACAACAACAAAAAAAACTATGCAAAATATATCCCAAAGCATCAAAACTAAAGCTAGCCTGCCAGGACACTATATGTACAAATGTAGGAAAATTTAGGCATAATTTATTATTTTGAAAATATAGTTTTTTTTTCTATTTAAACCATAAAATAGTACTATAGTATTAAAAAAGTCTGCTAATTTTCATGGACTTTCGTCCCATAGAACTAAAGATATGAGCCTTTCAGTATTAAATTTGGTGACGAGTATATATATATATATATATATATATATATATATATATATATATATACACACACACATATATATATATATATATGTATATATATATATATATATATATGTAAACAAAAGTACCCGTTATTGACTTGGTTCAAAAACAGCCTACAGAAAATGGACTCTGATTTATGAAAGTATGATAGGTTATGAAAATGAAGGGTTGTAAAGAGATAGCTTCGAATTTGGGGGTATCAAAACCAAAGCAAAATATGATGAAAGTAAAAATAAAATAGATAAACCCCATAATTTATTATACCATACCTATTCACACTGAAACACTTATGACAATATTATGTGGATCTATATTAAAAAAACCTTGTTAAACTTTGTGACATATTTCCATTCTATGGAGGTCAGATGCGAACGAACATCCTATGATTTTATTATACCATATTTCTTCAAACTGAAACATAATTATCAAAGTATGCTTACGCAGATAGATATGAAAATCCTTTATTAAAGTCTGCGCCTATTTCCATTCTATGGAGGCCAGGCGCGAACGCAGACCCAACAGTTTTATTATACCACCCCCTATTTAAGTTAAAACATACTTATCAAAGTATTATTATGTACATCTATATCAAAAACACTTGTAAACGTTTTTTTTTTTCAATTTTTAAATGTTTTATTTCCATACTTTGTGGACCAGGTGCGTACGCGGACCCCACAATTTTAATGAATCATCATTATGTCAGATTAAACATATCTATTCCTGTATCTCGATACATCTATCATTATGTGATCAGTTTTCTATTATAGTCAACCTATAGGAGCCTATTCCTGACCAGACACACACACATAGACGTTCAGCTTATATATATATATATATATATATATATATATATATATATATATATATATATATATATATTATACGAGTTATACACCATCCTTGCTGTACGATTACTATTTTCTTTTTATTTCAGTGGCGAGTTTATCGGTTAAATATTCACACACATATACATCTAGTGTTTTATATAGATGTGCAAGCTAACTACTTATTACTGTAGATCTATCCTTATTACAAGAGATTATCTTTTGTTTATATAAAACTAGCCTGGATGCCCGGCGTAGCCATGGTGTTTTGAGTTGAGTGCCGAGTAAAAAAACAAAAATTGTAATAGGCAGGCAGGCTCGAACACGTACCTCGAGGGAGGGAAAAAACGTGAAAAAAAAAACGTGACATCTTCGCTGTTGCGCCTGTCGCAAATCGGAAGTGATGTAAGTTTTAATCAAGGCAAGTCAATCGTAGAGAATAGATGACTTTCGAAAATATCGGCGTTAAAAGCGATCCCTCCCATGTTGAAGGTGAAAGAATTAATATTATTGGCCAATTTTTCGATATTTGTCGTCCGAAGGTTCGAGATTCAAAACGATACCGATCTCGTGAAAACCTGTCGCATCTGTCAAAAGTTTTAGGCAAACACACACATTCATACATACATGCATTTAAACAAACAGGTGAGCTTTATATTATAGAGTGTAGGAATTTAATTCTTAAAACAAAACAGCAAATATTATTCGTGGTTTTACCGTAAAAATCTAAAATAATTGTCAGTTAAATAGTCCTCAAACTAACAAACAAAATGTCACTTTTTGAGATGTATTTA
>NC_136509.1:22051284-22066284 GCF_053919585.1 Euprymna scolopes | reverse complement strand
TTATATAGCCTAATATCATAATTACATTGGAGAAGTTTTATCACCGCTCAAGCAAAAAGGCTCAGCGTATAAAATCAACAGTAGGTTCTTTGATAAGACAGGGATGCGTTCAAATGATTGTTTCTGTTTAGAGCCCAATTGGACCATGATACTTGATTTTTGTATTTTAAATTCAAGCCATTATGTAAACATAATTTAGTAAAATAAACAGTTAGCTCTTTTATAAAGCAGGGGCGCGTTCAAATTATTGTTTCTCTGTAGAGCATAATTAAATCACGATACTTGCATTTTAAACTTTAATTTACACTATCGTATATAAAAATCATTTCATAAAATACACAGTAGGTTCTCTACAGTGCAATTTAGACTACAATGTATTGTGGACTAATCCATTGCGGGGACGTATTCGAAGCAGCCTGTCGGTACACCGCGATGGACCCTCAACAAGAAAAGTTAATTAAGCGATTTGATTGAAAAAGTGAATTTCCTCAGTTTCGATGGCAATAAAGGTATGGGAGAGTGGAACATGTGTTAATCGTGATTCGATCCTGGACAACGTCTCTTCTCCCTGCTAGTAATGGAACAAAATTAGAAATCAAGAAGAGAAACAACGTATGAAATTATTTTAAACTAGCCTGGGTACGCGGCGTTACCCGGGTGTTTCGATGTGTGTGTTGAGCAATAAAAATAAGTGGTAGTAGGTAGGCAGGCTCGAACCCGTACAGCGGGAAAAGAACGTGGAGGGAAAAAAAAACAAAAAGGTGACGTGTTTGCTGTTGCGCCCATCGCCAAACCGGAAGTGACGTAGGTTTAAATTAAGGCTAGACAATCGAAAAGAGGCGATGACTTTCGAAAATGCCGGTGAAAAAAAAAGAGACTCATCCCTGTAGAAAAGTGCCCAATTGAGGGTGCAGAAATTAATGTTGTTTACCAATTTTTCGATATTTGTTGTCCGAAAGGTCAAACTTCAAAATGATACCGATCTTGTAAAAATTCGTTGCATCTGTCGAAAGTTTTAGCCATACATACATGCATGCATGCATACATACATACATACATATATACATACATACCTACATACATACATACATACATTTAAACAGATAGGTGAGATTTATATTATATATTATGTTGGAAAAACTCATTGTATACAATTAGTTATTAAATTTGAAATAGCATTTTAGTTTCTTCTTTCCAGTTAAATTAGAAATAGCATATTTTTTTATGTTTTATGAAACTTAAGATTAAAATAGCGTTTTAATTGGTCCATAACACTTAATTTGGAAATAGTTATTGCGTCATTCCGTGACGCTTAAGTTTAAAACAGTATTTTTGTCGGTCTGATATGACATCCTCCAGAGGGTTACACATTTAGACTCCTGAGACGAATATTGACTTGTAATATGAAATTGGAATAAATACATACAAGATAATGCCAAGTCTGCTGTAAAAAGTCAGGCACCTTATACTGGGTTAGCAAACTTTTTTTTTTTTTTTACACAGTGATCACCACTTATCAAGGCCCGGAAGCCACTCAGGGATAAGGGTTATTGCAAGTACATTACGTTAGTGTGGAGATTTTACGAAGTGTTTAATTAGGGGGGCGGTTCATTAGGAATTTGTTAACATTAGACTTGAAGACATCCAAGTTGTAGTCCGGAGGGAAGCAGGCAGACTGAACACAGTTCCACAGGCGTGCAGTTCTAAGAAAGAAGCTTTGCTCATGAAATCCGCGTTTTGATTTAGGCACAGATATAGAGTGGGGAAAATTTTTCACAGTGGATTCAGCTAGACGGGTGTTTTTCGTGAAAGATTGGCAAGGGGGGACCAGGGATTGGAGTTCAGACGAGCACCTGCCATGAAAATAACGATAAAACAAGTATAGGCTCGCAACGTCTCTTCTGTGGGAGAGGGGTTGCAGGGTAGAGAAAAGGGCATCCCCCACTAAACCACGAAGTCTATTTTGTACTCTGTCAAGGCATGATAGGCTGTTTTTGGCAGCTCCTGCCCAGATATGGCAACAGTATTCCATCCTTGGCCGTACTTGGTTTTTATATAGGTAGAGAATTGCATCAGTAGTGAGATATCTTCTGGAGCGGTAGAAGGATCCCACCATCTTTCCAGCGACCTTGGCAACAGACTTGATGTACGTGTTCCATTTCAGATCAGGAGTAAAGGTCAAACCCAGAAGCTTGTCAAAACACGGGGCCTCACCCAGACGAGAGCCATCCATCACAATTGATGCCAGCTGGGGATCAGAGCGTTGATGATGTAAGGATAGGAGTTTGGTTTTGGATGCATTAAAGGTAACTAGTCACATCTTCCCCCACTGAACCACGCGCTCGAGATCAGAGGAGAGAGAATCCGAGAGAACTTTGTCATTTACAGCATTTGATGTGTTGCCGTAGATGGTCGTGTCATCAGCATAGATGTCAACGAATGATTTAAGTATGTGTTTAGGGAGGTCATTGATGTAGATCAGGAAGAGAGTTTGGCCCAGTATTGACCCCTGAGGGACTCCAGCATTTATATTGCAGGCCTCCGATTTTTGTCCATCTACCACTACTCTTATGAGCCTATCGGAGAGAAATGATTTAATGATTGAGAAAACATTTCCAGTTATACCGTAGCTGGAAATCTTGTGAAGTAGACCCTTATGCCATACTTTGTCAAAGGCCTTTGATATGTCGAGAGCAATTGCCCTAGAAAGGAAGCCTTTGTCAAGAGATTCACTAATCCTGTGGGATATAACCGTCAGCACATCTGCGGTAGATCTTGCAAAGCGGAAACCATATTGTGTGTCACTAAGAAGGTTATTCCTGCTGAGGTGATTGACTATTTCTCTATTTAATATTGATTCCAGCAACTTACTCATAACACAGAGAAGACTTATTGGTCTGTACTGAGAGGAAGATGACTTATCACCTGAATTCTTAAATACAGGGCAAACTGATGAGGTCTTCCAGGGGGTCGGAAAGCACTTCTCCTTAAGGCAACGCTTAAATAGTTTCGTAAGTATGGGAGCAAGTTCTGGTTGAAGCTTTTTTAACACTATAATTGGGATGCCATCAGGGCCAGTTGCTTTACTGGAATCTAGGTTTTTTATTAGCTTGGCGACCTCATGCACGGATATTTGTATGTTACCTAGCTTGTTCTGTGTTATAGGAGGAAATATGGGGGGTTGATGGCCTTCGTCGCATAGGGTAGAATTAGCTGCAAAGTTCTTTGCAAATAGTTTGGCCTTGTCTGACGCTGACGAGATAACCTCTGGTCCATGGATAATGGTTGGGATAGAACGCACACTTCTGTTCAGGATCCTATTTGTTATTTGCCAAAACTGGTGGGAACCAAGCCGCTGATCAGCTACCTTGGATTTAACAGACTGGGCATATAGCTCTCTTGCATTTTTTATTACTCTTTTACAGTGGTTGCTGGCAGTCCTCAAAGCAGCTTTAGTCTCAGTGCATCTATTACGTTGGTAGCTATGGAAAAAGTTATTTCTGTGCGCGATAGCAGCAGCACATTCTGGGGAGAACCATGGCTGGCTGTTAGGTTTTTGTTGAAATTTTTTAGATGGTATGAATTGGTCTATGCCTACAATTAACCATTCGGTCTGATCTGATACTATAGAGGACACTTCCTTTTTAAACATGGAGTGCAGAGGTAAATCAGATATGAATGTACGGAAGCTATCCCAGTCAGCAATAGAGTATCGGTATACAGTACGGTGGAGGGGTACGTCTGATGGCTTCTTACATTTCGTTTTTATCTTAACTGATACGACGGAGTGGTCGGAGGATCCTAGAGGAGAATGAACGGTACATGAACATAGCTCAGGGGAAGTTGAGAGAAAAAGGTCTAAGAGGCTTGCATATTGATTGGGTGTATCGGGCACACGGGTGGGTTCGCGAACAATCTGAGTGAGGTCATAAGCAATGGCAAAATCATGACAAAACCTCCCCTCATCATCTGTCTTATTTGAATGGGTCAGCCATTCCACGTTATGGACGTTGAAGTCACCACATATGTGGATGTTAGCCGAGGGATGTGAAGACAGTATGTGGTCTATTTTCTCAGATATGCTTTTGTGGGGCCTATAGAGGGCAAATATAAATGCAGTGGTGTTAGCAAGTGCAACCCTGAAGCACATATAGGGTAAATTAGGATCTTCTCTAGAGATATCCCTGCCACACGGGAAGCCATCCTAAATGTAGGCACATATTCCATGCCCATGGCGATCTTGGGAGTCAGATTTAGCTGTTAAATTTGAGTATCCATTAATTATGAACTCATCTAGGGAAGTGGTCGGCCCTATTCCAGTTTCACATAGAAATAATATGTCCGGTTTCGTCTCCTGTAATTGGGTTTCAACCTCTGGAAGGTTGGAACGTAGACCCCTGATATTGGAGAAGGAGACCTGGTAGTAGGGGTCTACGCTGGAAGATGGGGTTCTAGGTTTAATCGAGTTTTTATTCTGGAGATATTTCATGTTGAGGTTTGGGGATTTGTGGAATAGGTCGGCATACTTGGTTAGAGCAGTACAGAGAGGGAAAGTAAGAGAGAAAAAGACAGGAAATTTTTTTTTTATTTGTAGCACACGAAAAGGTAAAACCGTAACAATTACCCACTAGTATGGCATCGAGAGGCCCCACCAGAGACTACTGCATGGTCCAGATCCACTCACCAAATGGCAATACAGCAGTCCCAGTACTTTGCGCCTGCTGATAGGACAGCCTCCTTAGTGGTTAATCCAAGGTTCGGGTCCCTGACTATCAGGCGGATATCGTCAGCCCAGACAAAACGTTTACCTCCAGCACCCTTACTAGTGACATGGCAACAAGGACAGACAAAGACAGAAAAATATCCGACATCTCAGACTACTGGTCACCAAGTAGTACCGACCTTTAAGCAGCTTTTTCTTCACCCTTTGTCAGAAACATCACTCATTGAAATAGGACTGAATGACAAAATAGGAGAAGCGAGAGTTACTGGAGCTGCCGATAACACATCCACTGTATTATCTACTCTTCATTAAAAAAAAGGGGGGGAAGAGAAAGGGGAATGGGTACAAGTGACTTATATCTAAGTAGTAAGTCCGGTGCGAACTTAATAATTCATGACACTTTTGGTGATAATCTCCCCTCCCATATTAATGGGTGGAAGTTTGTCGTTATCTATCTAGTTTGAATCATTAAAGTTTCATCTTATAATTAATTAAAATCCAATAATTAACTATTATCAATTTGTAAAGACTGCTTAATATTAATTAACATTAGAGTTTTAATAATTATTCAAGGTTTTAATTTAGGAGGTCCGTTTTCATGAGTGACTTTCTTTGCACTGTATTATATTTCTAATGTACTTGAACATAAGGATAACTATATAAGGTAGGATTCGCAAGCAAGAAGAAAGTATTTTCAATACAGCCAAACTTGCAGGAATAGTATATATTAAGTATACTAATTAAACAAAGTCCTAAGTTTATCTACTCTAGAGAATAATTTCCGGCATTTTTTTTTATCGTTAGTTGCCGGCATTTTGTTTGTTTTAAAACGTTCAGCTTTGTAGCAGGAGGGGGGGACGGATAATACGGAATACAGACAAAAAGACAGGAGAATTACAGACAAAATACATAAAACACGAAAAGCAAATTTAAAACAATGTAACAAAACATTTAGGATTAGTTTAGAGAAAAAAATAAAAAATAAAAAATAAAAATACTTAACGTTTTTGCACTAGAGATTCCGCCTGCTGTTTTTATCAACTGCTAGCTAGCATATGCCTTTCTAGAGTGACAGAAGAGTTCTATTTCCGGATAACTTGGTCGAGTGCCTATCTATAGAATAAAAGTCGATACGTTCCTATGTATAAAGAATGTCTAATTTACATTTTTTTTTGTTAAAAAAAAAAGTTCTAGCTTTTTTTTTTATATAAAGTCCTAAGTTTATCTACTCTAGAGAATAATTTCCGGCATTTTTTTTTATCGTTAGTTGCCGACATTTTGTTTGTTTTAAAACGTTCAGCTTTGTAGCAGGAGGGGGGGACGGATAATACGGAATACAGACAAAAAGACAGGAGAATTACAGACAAAATACATAAAACACGAAAAGCAAATTTAAAACAATGTAACAAAACATTTAGGATTAGTTTAGAGAAAAAAATAAAAAATAAAAAATAAAAATACTTAACGTTTTTGCACTAGAGATTCCGCCTGCTGTTTTTATCAACTGTTAGCTAGCATATGCCTTTCTAGAGTGACAGAAGAGTTCTATTTCCGGATAACTTGGTCGAGTGCCTATCTATAGAATAAAAGTCGATACGTTCCTATGTGTAAAGAATTTTTGTTAAAAAAAAAAGTTCTTGCTTTTTTTTTTTTTATAAAGTAACAAAACATTTAGGATTAGTTTAGAGAAAAAAATAAAATATAAAAAATAAAAATACTTAACGTTTTTGCACTAGAGATTCCACCTGCTGTTTTTATCAACTGTTAGCTAGCATATGCCTTTCTAGAGTCACTTTAAACATCTGCCAATGTTCATGCTTATATATATATATATATATATATATATATATATATATACGTAATATGTGTGTGTGCGCGCGTGCGTATTGATATTATTATTAAAACACTTTTTCTTCTATTTATTTAAAAAGCAAATACAACTTTTTTTCTATATATGGGTCGTGGAATTGCATTCATCTGCAAAAGATCAAGCTAATTTGCATATTCTTTAAACTTCATTTTAATTAATTTTCTATTAGTTTTTTTTCGGTTTTCCCATGTAATGATCATCTTTAGTAAACTATTACGTGTAATTATTTTCATGAAGATATTCTACATGATTTATACTTGCGTAATATTTGTGTAAAAAGTTTATAGTAACAAAACCTCTTTCTATATATATATTTACATATGCGTATATATATATTTGTTTTTAAAAAAACTTTGCCTTCCAAACTCCTCTGTCAGTTTTTGGTTTAAAAACTTGATATTTAGAATATTCGAACCTATGCGAAACATTATATTAAGGTTTTAGCAGGGGGAAATCGGCGCAAAAGTGTGAAAATTATAAAAATGGAATTTGCTAGGTGAAGGTCGAACGACGGCATTACGAATATGCATGCGTAACGTAATAGCTATTGCTTGATGTTTTAATTTTTAGTCTTGCAGCAAACATGTCTTCATAGCTTAGGCATTAACGTCAAAGAAAAAAATTAAATCATAAGCTAAACGTTTTGGTTTCAATTCTTGGTGGTGGCGCACGAGTATTTTTTTTTTAAACTTTTTCAATCATTACTACATATTGAGCCCAATATGATATAATATAAATATGAAATCTGCATTCATGAAATTATCATATTTAAACGTATTTTAGAACCGGGCAATGGCGGGGTGGGTGGATGCTAGTATTACTACAAAGTCACCATTCGCACATGCATAGAGTTTTGTTATCCGATCAGAGCTAGTGTATTAACCACGAGTATTTTCCTTTTGGTCAAGGTCCAAAACAGACTCACTAACTTATCAGATCCCACACTATCTACCTAGTCCCATCTTCTGTCTCATCGATCACCGCAATGTTGCATCCCTGTGATTACGTAGTTCATAGTTTACGCGGGAAAACGGCTAATTATGACTACGTTACATATGTAGAATGCGATCCAAAGAGTTTCACTCTCACCCCTAAACTTAACTCACATCTCCATGATTGTGAGATTTGACACGAGATGTATTATCTATCTATATAAATAAAACAGTAGACGTATATGCGTGTGTGTGTGTCTTTCTGTAAATATTTAACCGATAAACACTGAAATTAGCAGGAAAATAGTAATCATACAGCAGGGATGGTTTATAACGCGCAAAATCTTTGTTTGGATGGATGAATAACGCATACAGGAATGTGTCGACAAGTTGAAATGCAAAATATTAATTTCAACATGCCGACATAATTTTACTTCGTACTGCAAGTAATTTGTTCAAGTCATGTGATATTGGTTCCTTTTTTCCTGTCTCTTAATAGCTTCACCAGTAGGAGACGCGGATTGATCAACAGATGTTTTGGTTTCGATTCTTGTTAATGGCACCCAATCATTTTTTTTTTGAAAACACTGCTATATATTAGGTATGATATAATATTCAATAGAGAATTGATTCTGTAATTCTAAATACGAAATCTGCGTGAATTAAAATATATTTAAGCGTATTTTACGTAAACGTAAAACGTAACATGCGGCCGCAGCCGAGATTGAACTCACTACACGAGTTTGTAGCGTAATTCAAATCTTTTCCGTAGCAGAATACATGGCGCTTCGCCAGGGCTATCAAGAGTATTTTTTACTAGATGGGTTGTCTACCACGGCTTAAGAAAGGCTCATCTACCCTCGAGAGAAGGATAGATCGCGCCAGTTTCCCAACCTGGTATTTTACCTCGCGGTACATACAACGCCTCGCCTTTCCAAATGGTCACTCATCTGGTACTGCTCAGGCTCAACGTTGCTTAACTTTGACGACCTTGCGAGAACCGGTGTGTCAACATGATTGTGCATTATTAGTATTTTACGATTCGTCAAAGCCGAGCGCCTCCTGCTAGTTTTATATTATTTTCGGCAGCCCCGGGCGCCGTTAGATGCCAACTAGCATTGGCATCTGCTCTACGGTACTTCCTTATGAATAGATACGCCATAGGGACCCTAGTTCGATATTAATTTCAAGCCGTGTTCTTTTCGGTGTCGCTAGTATGGGTTGAAGTTTGGCTTGTTTTTTTAAAATCTCTTGGTTAGGGATTAAGTAAATGTGCCTTTCGTTAAGCGCATTCATCAATTAATTTCGTTATGAATCAGATGGTTCGATTGTTGACGTCCGTTTTCCCCTATATCTTTCGAGTTAGAATAGCTGCTATCCATACCCCATCCCGTATATACATTTGCAACAGAGACTCGTCTTCCTACAACAAATGCTAATAATTTCCCTTATTATATATCTGTGCCTAAAACTTAACGTAATTTCCATGGGCAAAATTAATTTCCTAGAACTGCCCATCTGTGGAACACAATACCGTTGGGATGCTTTCTAGCTGATTATACGATGACTGTTTTCAAGTCTAATGTAGACATGTTCCTGCTGAGCCGTCCTCTTAAATAAAATATTTAAAAAAACTCTCCTAATTCTTCCATTACCGATAATCACGGTGTTGTTTTATTGGTCACCTAAAATTCTTTAACCTATATTCTCGAATGGAATTCGATCTTGGTAAGCGCTGACCTCTTTACTAGGAAAATAAAACAAAATACATCAGGAAACCTATAGAAGGGACCACATGAAGGTTTTTGAATCCTTAAGTGCTTTCGTGGAAAGAACTTAATACGAACCTTGTCAGTCCGTGTCGTTAACTGATTAGTCACCGTCGCCTTCCAGCTTGAGTCGATTTTGGTTTGTCTTTTAAATTTGTTGGTTTGCTGTTATTATTGCAAATAGACTTCGTGGCTTAGTGGGGGATGCCCTTTTCTCTACCCTGCAACCTCTCTCCCACAGAAGAGACGTTGCGAGCCTATCCTTGTTTTATCGTTATTTCCATGGCAGGTGCTCGTCTGAACACCAATCTCTGCCCCCCCTCGCCAATCTTTCACGAAAAACACCCGTCTAGCTGAATCCACTGAAAAATTTTCCCCACTCTATATCTGTGCCTAAATCAAAACACGGATTCCATGACCAAAACTTCTTTCTTAGAACTGCACGCCTGTGGAACTCTGTTCCGTCTGCCTGCTTCCCACCGGACTACAACTTGGATGTCTTCAAGTCCAACTTTAACAAATTCCTAAAAAACCGCCCCCTTAAGTAAACACTTCATCAAATCTCCACACTAACGTAATGTACTTGCAATAACCCTTATCCCTGAGTGGCTTCCGGGCCTTGATAAGTGGTGATCACTGTGTAAAAAAATGTGTCTTATATTAATCGTATAAAAGTTTATTTATAGTGTTCATAATTGTACGCTTAATTATTTATATAACAAAAACAGCAAATACTGATTAGCTAATTATATTTAGTCACGACTTTGAATCTCTGTGAGATTTTGTGTATCAGTCGGTCTGTTTATAGATAAGGAAGTCTGTTCGTCACGCTGGTGTTTGAAATGACGTATTCATTGCAAAACGCGCGATGGTTAAGTGAACTCATCCAATTACTTGCAGTTTTTGTTTTTCTTGTATAGCAAGTACACGGTTAAATTTTAAATGATTGGGAAATATGGTTCGTTGAGTCATCCACTTGGCCTGAGTTAAATTGTTTGAATCTGGAAAAAATCCAGTTAAATTTGAAAATCCAGTTAAATATAAAGAGAAAAAATATAAAAAATGACTATCTTTTTTCTCAGCTCTGTTTGTTAAATTCTGATGAATAGTCGTTGAGATTTCGAACTTATAAAATTGCCCAAAGAAGTGGTATATGATCATCAGTATATATATATATATATATATATATATATATATATACTTGTAGCCAAATTGATTATTGACATACTCATATCTTTGGTTGTATGGGCGGAAACTATAAGAAAATTTGCAGGCTTTTTGAAGATTATAATACTATTCTATGGTTAAAATTTTATGACAATTGGTAAAAAAGAACCCATATTTTCAAACAAATTAAATATGCTCAAATTTGCATACATTTGTATATGCCATAGTGTCATAGCAAGCAAGCAAGCAAGAACCTATATTTTAAAACCAATAACATAATAAAATATGCTGAAATCTTGCTATTTTTGTATATATAGTGTCCTGGCAGGAAGCTTCAGTTTTGCTGCTTCGGCTGTCTCTCCTGTTGGTTGATTGGTTGGTTGATTGGTTGGTTTTGTTTTACGGCATATCAATCCTTTTTAGGTTATTTAATGCCGAATCATAAGATTTTGAAGAACATTTTTTTAATAGAATATATTTGTCGTTTTCATGTCGGTTTCTTTTTAACCCATAGTTGGGACCCTAACAGGTACTACCACTCCGATCAGAATGGACCTGGAAGCAATGGCAATTAAAGGGTGCTTTCACACTCCTCAAAGTCCGAAAGCTGGGACCTCACCACTGGATATAGTTTAAGGTTATATCCAGGACCTGTCTCTCCTGTGGCTTTGCTAGGCCATCAATATATATATGTACAAACAATGTGCCTTTAATAAGTTTCCAGAAACTGTTACTGATAGTACACTACTACATATATGAAACTTCAGTGCTTTTTGAAGTAATCATCCCCGGCTCCAATACAATTATTATACCACCCCAACATATTTCTGGATGGTCTCATGGAAGTTCTCTTGTTTGAGCGTGTCAATGACTCTTGTCACAGCCTCTTTTATCTCCTTAATTGTCTTATGAATTTTTTCTTTGTTGATACAACGTTTTATTACATGCATGAGGGAAGAACGGATGTACATAAATCTAAGACAATAAACGAATTGTTAGAAAGTGACCATCCGACCTTAGTGGAAAGAGGCCGCAAATGGATGGTAACATTTAATGCTAATAAGTTGCTTTCTTTTAACCATTACAAGATGCTTCTCCGACCACCGATATCCATAACAAATAACACTCTACATGAGAATTCTTCTTTCAATCTCCTCGGCCTAAGATACACGGGCAATATGAACTGGAACAAACACATTGAGGATATTACGAAGGCCTGCTGCAAAGAAGATTGGTTCCCATTATTGAGCTAGAAAACTACTCACGCCTGAAAGTATCCTGTACCTTTACAAGGCCACCATTCGCCCATGTATGGAGTATTGTTGCCACCTGGGCGGGTGTATCAACCACTAGTTTCTCCCTTTTTGATATGGTCCAAAAAATGATCTTCTATAATATGTCCCACTTTGTCAACTAAGCTCCAGTCCCTGCCCCATCGCAACAATGTTGCATCTCTGTGCCTGTTTTACAAATATTTTAATGGAATGTGTTCTGATGAACTCCTTTCACTTGTGCCCCCTTGACGTACATATGCCGACAAACCCGCTTTACAATAAAATTTCACCCTTTTTACTGTTGAGGTCCCTAAATGCCAGAAAACTTTCTTTTTTTAAAAGTTTCTTCTCCCGAACAGCTAGACTTTGGAATTCCCTTCCTGCTACCTGTGTCGCACAGTGTATTGTGCGGAAGACTACAACTGGAACTATCAACGGCAACATAGGCCGGATGTACTCGTTGATGGGTGTTACAGGTTAAAATCGTTGGCATCGCAGGTGCATCGGAAGCCCGGGACTGATATATAAACAAGGCAGTTAGCTGGTCAGAGCAGAAGGAGAGACGGACAGACACGCGACTGAATTGTTGAGGACGCCGCTCGATTGTTCACCGACACCGTCACCCACCCTCTGTCCTACGTCTCGCTAAGTTTCTCACTGTTACACGCAACCATTGAATTTAAGAGTTGCACCATTTTGAAAAAAGGAATAAAGACATTTATTTTTTCTACAAGTTGTTAGCGTTTGTTTTTAGCCGGAGAGCACTGGGGAACGCATCACCTGCTTCTCTGGCTGTACTGATATGCAGAAGTTTTAATGTAATGTAAACCAACATCTTGTTAATTTTTCAACCAAATAGTAGTCCCTTACATCCAAGTGGCCATATATCTTGCTAAGGATGAATGCGATTAAAAAAAAAGAAAAAGAAAAAAGAATTTCGAAAGAAATAAACGTTGGTTTTCTATTTCATTTCATTTGAATCATCTACTTTATTGTTAAACTTGCTGCGAACATTGTTTTTTTACTCAACCATGAGACTTTTATAAGTTTCCCGCAAAAAAAGATTCTTTTAACAGATAGTAGAACTTCTTTAACTAACAATTCTAAAGTTTTAAATTTAATAAAAAACTTAATTCTTTACATGTGACGTACGCTCTAAAATCGAGTACTTTTGCCACATATAGGCCGGAGCTGCTTGGCAAGTTTAACAATAAAGTAGATGATTCAAATGAAATGAAATAGAAAACCAACGTCTATTTCTTTCGGAATTCTTTTTTCTTTTTTTTTTTTTTTACTCGCATTCATCCTTAGCAAGGCATATCTATCTGGCCTTGATAGAATTCAAAACCGGCTTAGGAACCTAGTAGATGATGCCCGTTTCTGTTCCCTGCAACCTCTTTCCCACAGAAGAGACCTTGCGAGCCTGTCTCTGCTTTATTGTTATTTTCATGGCAAGTGCTCGACTAAACTCCGATTGATGGTTTCCCCTTGCCAAACTTTTACAAAAAATCACTCGACTAGCTAAAACCACTATATACGATTCCTCTCATTTTTTAATCCCTGCGGAAATCGAAACGCAGATTCCATAAACAAAGCTTATTTCCCAAAATTGCCCGCCTGTGGAACACTGTTCTGCTTGCCTGCTTCCCAGCTGAATACAACATAGTAACCTTCAAGTCCATGTTGAGCCATCCCCATAAATAATAAAATTCGACCCAATTTACACCATTAACGATTACTGCACTTAACACTTATCCTCGAGTGGCCTTTCAGCCTTGATATGTGGTGACTCTCTAGTAAAAAATTATTTTGCTCGTTATGTCCTCTAAAGAAAACAGATTATTTTTAAAACTCCATGGAATAATAAAAAAAGAAAAATACTTTTTTTTTTATTACATTTTAACCCCAAACAAGGCACATTGCCACTTTCGTGTAGGGGGCTACTATCAGGGGCAGCAAGTACTTGGGCGCTATGTTAGGATTTGGGCAGCAAGATGTCGGTTCACGTTGCACTTGAACTTCTGCATGTCAGTACAGTTAGGGAAGCAGGAACCTGGAATGGAATTCCAGAGTCTAGCGGTTCTGGGGAAGAAACTAGTGGAGTAGAAAGATCTTTTACATCTAGGAATCTCTACTGTGTGGGGGTAGGATTTAGCTGCCTGTCGGGTTTGTCGAAGGTGCTCACGTCGTGGGGGCACAAGTGTCTGCAGTTCGTCAGAGCATTCTCCATTAAAATACTTGTAGAACAGGCAGAGGGATGAAAAGTTTCGTCGATGGGACAGAGGCTGAAGCTTAGATGCCAGTTCAGGGCCTATCAGATTGGTGACTCTTTTTTTTAACCTTGTCTAGGAGCAAGAGACTAGTAGGAGATGCACCAGCCCAAATATGACAACAATACTCCATACATGGGCGAATGGTGACCTGATAGAGGTACAGGATACTTTCAGGTGTCAGTAGTTTTCTAGCACGGTAGAGAGATCCTACCTTTTTCGCAGCGGCCCTGGCAATGTTTTCAATATAATTGTTCCAACTCATGTGTCTTGTGAACGTTAGGCCAAGCAGTTTGAAAGATGTACTCTCAGACAGGGAGTCACTGGCCATTGCTATTGGTGGCAGAGAAGGTTTGTTGTAATTATTTAAGGAAACCAGTTTAGTCTTGGCAGCATTGAATGTGACCATCCATTTATGTCCCCATTCCACTACAGCTTGGAGGTCATCCTCTAGTGTTTTTGCCATTTCTTTAGATATGGGTTCATTTGTTTTCCTGTCGTGCCTGTTATATCTGCTACTTTCCTTATATTCCTTGTTTGAACATTTGATAAAATAATGGATAAGGTAAATTCTATTTTTTATTACTGATATTTGTCTTTTATTTATAAGCGCAATATGTAATGTTAACGAAGCAGTAGAGGAAAATTGCCGAAACCAATGTACAGGATGGAATGATACAATTGTCGCCCTAGAAAAGACGCCATGATTCCATTTTCGTTTGATGAAAACCAGTTTTCTTTGTGTGTTGCAGACCATCTACTAATTGGCTAGTTTGTACAAATCCCAAAAGCAATTTATATTTATATAAATGATTATTTCAACCATTAATAGACAACTTCTAACAACATGCTAAGAAAAAGATGGACTAAAATAAGAACTAACTTTTAAAACGGGCGGAAAAAAGGAATATCTGCCTTAATACAAAAATGCTACTTTATTTTGGTGTCTTTACCCCCCCCCGCCGATTTTTTTCTTTTGCTGATAAGGAGACTTT
>NC_136509.1:22038784-22046284 GCF_053919585.1 Euprymna scolopes | reverse complement strand
CTCTAACTGTTTAACTATAAGATTGTTATTTTCTCCAATTTTCGTAAAAACACATGTTTAATATGCAGAGATTTTCCTAAACATCAAAATACACTTGTGAAGGATGATATATCGATTTGAAATTTACTGGTAATTTAAAATCAGTAAATATTTATTATTTTATGATTATTACGGCAATGGAAGATTTTATTTTAAACAAAATAAAATAAAAAAGGTCAATTAAAATAATCGTTTTGGCATCGGAAAAAAGGTATCAATTTTTCCGATTCCGATACCGACTTCGATAATTCGTCCCAACACACACACACACACACACACACACACACACACACACACATATATATATATATATATATATATATATATATATATATATATATATATATATATGTTTGACATTTATTTGTATTTGGTCCGTAGTTATGTTACAGACATCTAGCTTCATAAATAAAAGAATTGGTATAGCTAAAGTTTGAAAGATAATTGAATACACATGCTTTCTCATAATGATACACACACACACACACACACACACACACACACACACGTATATATATATATATACATTTGTAGATTTAATAAAATATGTTGAGAAACACATTAGTAAGAGTTAAAAACATATTTATTATACAGCAAGAAAAGATAAATGGAGGTCAAAGTCTTTAATCCGCGGAGTTTCGAAGAAATACTTTCTTTCTTTTCAGAGGGGAGGAGTTTGCAAAATGCATGAAGAAATTTTGCTTGTAAATGTTTAAAGAAACTAAGTATGAAAAGGATCATACTCGCGTAAACATGAAATATTGAACAACATATATATATATATATATATATATATATATATATATATGTATATATATGTATATAACTGATGAAGTAATATATATATATATATATATATATATAACTGATGAAGTAAAAGTCTAAAAGCCAATCTCACATGGATAACTACCAATAAAAGAAGATTGCATGTCGAGTGACCATTTTGATTAATACACCTTCTTTTTACAAAAGTTCTTTCTAAATCAATTTGTTGTGGTCCTTTCTTGACGACTGAACAATAAGAAAGCATAGGTTTTTGGTACATCTACTCAATATCTTCGTTTACCCATGAAAAAAAGCTATTCAATGCAGAAGCCCGACCACAGACCAAAGAATATGACATTAAACTTCCTTATTCAATACAACCGCCAAAAAAAACAAAACAAAACAAAAACTTTCAACGAGATTCAAGAAAGTATGTGAAACATATTTTTAAAATACAAAAAATATATTTCGATTCTCTCACACCTCTGGATGAATATAACTTGTAAGGACATTAATGGCTGCGATTTGTAAAAGAATTGCGCGCTCTGAAACTCGTTTCAGAACCTGTAATCCCCGCTAATTGTTGTTGAGCGTTGAATTTGGAGCGCGTTTATTATTTTTATTATGTATATTTTTTGTTTACTTGCCTCCTCACAAGGGCAAAGTAAGACATGAGGTCGGTTTTTAATGTGAGGGAATAAAAGCTCCCCCCAAAAAGGGCCCTCTAGTTAGTAACAAAAATTTAAAAATGTATCAGTCGTGAAGGCTCTCTCCTCCAGTAACCGAGACCAAAAACTGAAATACAGCATCGGAACAGATACTACACTTTGATCTTTACTCGAAGGCCGATAAAGAAAAAAGGCAACTTTTAACGTTTAATTAATTATTTTGTAAAATCTGATCAGATTTTACAAAATGAATTTAAAACAAAAAAATGATATAAAACATGAAACGTTCTTTTTTTAAATGTGGCATGAGGCCAAAATGAGTAGTGATGGGTAACAGGTCGTCCACGTTGTCTATTCCCTATAACTAGTTGCAGTCACCACGATACCGCATTCACTCTATGGGTCAGATCTACAGTAGCGTCTAAAAGTTAAGGAACGGTGGAGCATCTTATTATATATATATATATATATATATATATATATATATATATATGGGTCAGATCTACAGTAGCATCTAAAAGTTAAGGAACGGTCGAGCATCTGTGTATTATGTGTATTATATATATATATATATATATATATATATAAACTGTGTTTTGACATGATTAAAATCCGAAAATTGGAAGAGAATATATATATATATATATATATATATATATATATATATATATATATATATGTGTGTGTGTGTGGAATTTCATAAATTAGTAAAGCTAATTTAGTACCCATAACAATAACAAACATTCGAGGCACAAATTTTAACTCATATAAAACTATTTAAGTGTTAATGCTACCAACAACAATTACAAAATATATTTGTAATTCTATTGAACGAGGCTTAGGATATTACAATACAGCTTACGCAACAGATATAAAAGAATTTACGTCAAATACACGAGACTGGATACGGATATAAAATAAAAATCGTAAAAAGTAAGAGAAATACAATTTGGTTCACTCCACCATAATCAGTTTCCCTTCATCAACACTTCACATAAAATATTCTATTACCTAAAACTGTCACATAACCAAAGGAATAAGTCTAAAATCACAATTCTTATTTAAATTTTACTTTTTTATTCCGGATTTTATATTATCTTCATTACTGTTTACGCACGTTTCACTGCCCATTATTATATTAATCTTTGTGACTGCTTATTACCGTATGATTGTGGACTGATGCTCTCCTTTGGTAATTAAAATGCAACCAACCAATGAACAAGCCGGAAACAACTTCATATACATACATATATGTATATACAACAATATAATACATATATACATACATATGCATATATATATACATACATCTACTAAAATATATACATATATATGTATGTATACATATGATGATTGAAACGTCCTGTCAGACGAGTGCCACTCCCTCAGACATTTAAAATCCATGAGCCCAAATGCCTAAGGGAGTATCTATACAAATATGATGTTACAGAGTCTTAGCTTTGTACGACAGCTAAGTCCCTCTCGGTTCAAAATGTTGAGATCCAGCAACAAGCAAGAGAAAGATAGCCAGCAACAAATTAAACTGCAGACCAGCTTAATGCGGGCAATGGTCTTCCGCTTTATGGTTTTTTAAATCAGAGATTTGCTTCTCCTAGAAAGGTTGCCTTCACCACGGCTTACGGGTGCCCTCTCCACCCCAATACACATATACACACGCACAAATATACACGGTGCTAGTTGGCCGTTGACCCAGAAAAGAGTTTATTCGCCCTTTGGAAGGTCTTGTTTTTAATCCTTCAGGGAGACTAGCCGCCCTCCTCACGAAAAAAGTCTGGTGGGGGAACCAGTTTAGTCGCCGGTGACCCGACCATGAGGCAGGTAGTACTGGGTTACATGGTACCAGTAGCACATGACATGACCTGACATAACAGTATAATAATATATGTATACATATATATGCATATATACATGTATATATGCATATATACATACATATGTATACATACATACAGTGATGATCATATTTATTGGCACGGTAAAATAAAAGTTAAATTTTGTCTAATAAATTCTAAAAAGGGATTAAATTAAAGAAAATAACAAAGTATATTATGTATTTTTAACTGGCCTTTCCGATGCAGCAATCGGATTTTAGAAAATATAAATAACAAAGGAACAACAAACATAATTGCAAAAAACCTTGTTCAAAATTATTGGCACGATTTATTTAATAATCAATTGTATAGCCTTTGGCCTTGATTACCTCCCTCAGTCTCTTTTCATAGTTTACAACCAAGTTGTTGCACTCTTCAGTAGTAATTTTAGCCCACTCTTCCTGACAATAATCCTCCAATTGAATAAGATTCTTAGGCTTCCTTTGCATTACCCTCAATTTTAATGTTCTCCATAAATTTTCAATTGGATTAAGGTCTGGGCTTTGTGATGGCCACTCCAAAACATTAATATGATTGTCCTCAAGCCATTTCTTAGTCAGTTTAGCCGAATGCTTTGGGTCATTATCTTGCATGAACCACCAACGACGACCAAGTGAGAGCTCTTTAGCAGAGTCTTTCAGGTTTTCATCCAATATTTTAACATAATCTTCCTTTTTTATGCTACCTGTGACCTTAACAAGTCGCCCTGGTCCAGAGGCAGCAAAGGATCCCCAAAACATCAAACTGCCTCCACCGTACTTCACTGTGGGTATGGTGTTCTTAGGCAGGAAAGCTTCGCCAGATTTTCTGTAAATATAAGACACTTTATTATGGCCAAATAACTCTATTTTCGTTTCGTCAGTCCATAGAACACGTTTCCAGAATGCAACATCTTTATCAATATGACGTTTTGCAAAGGCTAGCCTTGCTTTCAGGTGCATAGGCTTCAATAAGGGAGTCTTTCTCGGACGACATGCTTTTAAACCAGCTCTCTTCAAAACTCTACCAACTGTATGTCGAGATACATTCACTCCAGAGGTGCTCTGTTCATCAACGATCTCCCCAACAGAGATCCTTGGGTTTTGTTTTACTTGTCGAACAATTTTCCGTTCATCTCTTGGGGAAAGAATCCTTTTTCTCCCTCTACCCTCTAAACTCATAACGTGGCCTTGCGATTTGAACTTGTTTATTATGGCTCTAACAGTGGATTTGGGAAGATTTAGCTTCTTTGAAATCTTATCATAGCCCTCCCCATTGGTATGGCATGCTACAACAAGCTTCCTGACGTCTTCGCTGTGTTCCTTAGTTTTAACCATGGCGATTGAAAATTATAATTTAGTCACTTATAATAGTTTAAATAAATCGCTATCTAAAAATTATCTGAAAAAAATTATTCACTGAATTAGCGTTAAACAAGCATAATATGGCTATAAAAAAGTTCAGAAAGCACGTAAACCGGAAATTGATTGATATTATCCTGATACTAAAAGAAAAACAAAGCCGTGCCAATAATTTTGAACAAGGGTTTTTTGCAATTATGTTTGTTGTTCCTTTGTTATTTATTTTTTCTAAAATCCGATTGCTGCATCGGAAAGGCCAGTTAAAAATACATAATATACTTTGTTATTTTCTTTAATTTAATCCCTTTTTTAGAATTTATTAGACAAAATTTAACTTTTATTTTACCGTGCCAATACATATGATCATCACTGTATATATACATACATATATATACATACATATATATGCATATATCTATACAAACACATATGTACTCACACACACACACACACACATATATATATATATACATACATATACATACATGCAGACACGGACACACGCATATTTATGTGTGTATAGCTACTATATTCGTAATATCGTTCTATATAATACGGCACATGTAAGTTGATTTGAAAATGTGTTCGTAATTGTTTACATTGCGTTTCCTACAAGAATTCTCAGACATTTCACTGTAAACTTCTTATTCCTCTTTTATAAGTGAAAAGAGAAACAGGAATGTTTATTTATACTTTTTACCGAAATTAACATTTTTTTAGTTTCACATATATATTTATTTTAAGAAAGTTGTTACGGCTTTGTTGGCTTACATTTTCTGCTCTTTATAGAATTAACATCCTTCATTTTTGACTCCAAACATATTTTTCATGAGAATAGAAAAATATGTTGTCTTAAGTGAAAAAAAAAAAAAAATACGATTGAATTGTGAATTTGAAAGAGTCTGTGTCTGTGCCGCTTGTTACCGACCAATTCAGTCTGGCATTTATACCAATAAGAATATTTATCAAATCCTTTTTTTTTTTTTTCGTTCTGCTTGTATTGTTCTATATTAACCTTCTCTTTCAAATGTCACTTGTTTGGCTCAAATACACTGTTAGCGTGCAAACGTACACAGATCCGTATAGGGATGTCAAAATGTTTGCTATATAATCTCTACATATGTATTCAGCACTCTTGAAACGATATTTTTTTCTGGATTTTTCTCAGTTAATTCAATGATTGAACATATATATATGTATGTATACATGTATATATATATATGTATATATATACATACATATATATATATATATATATATATATATATATATATATATATATATATATAGGATGAACCCCCCCCATTAAAACAAAAAACAGGCCCGACTCTAATAAGGCCCCCTGTCTTAGTGTTTTGTCCGAGGGTAATGAAACTTTGGTCATAACTAGTTTATTATATTCAAAACAGTACATAAAAACACTAGGATCTTTGCTCTTTTTTTCTCCGTTGACTTTAAAATGCTCAGAAAAACAATTGAATGTCCTCTGTTTTTTTGGGTCACCCTGTATATATACATGAATATATATATATATTCATGTATATATATATATATATATATATATATATATATATATATATATATATATATATATATATATATATATATGAAAAATTCAATATGGCATAATGGAAAAATAAAAAGGTATTTACAGTCTCTCTTCCAATTTTCGGATGTCAATCATGTCAAATCGCACTTCAATTCCTTTTGACGCATTGATTGTTGCTATTTCTTTTGATGAGTTTGGGGCCTGATAGATTCATTGATTGATATATATATATATATATATATATATATATATATATAATATAAAGTTAAATATATGTGCGTGTGTGTGTGTGTGTCTGGTCACGAGTAGGCTCCTATATGGTTGACTATTTTAAAAAAACTGATTACATATAATGATAGAAGATGTATCGAGACACAGGAATGGATATGTTTGATCTAGCAGAACGGTGTTTCATTAAAATTGTGGGGGTCTGCCTTCGCGCCTGGTCCACAAAGTATGGAAATAAAAAATTTAAAAATTAAAAGAAAAAAACGTTTACAGGTGTTTTTGATATAGATATACTTAAGAATACTTTGATAAGTATGTTTTAACTTATAATTACATTGTGGGATCTGAGTTCGCGCCTGGCCTCCATAGAATGGAAATAGGCACAAACTTTAATAAAGACTTTTCATATCTATCTGCGTAAGTATACTTTGATAATTATGTTTCAGTTTAAAGTAATATGGTATAATAAAATTATGGGGTGTTCGTTCGCGCCTGACCTCCATAGAATGGAAATATGTCACAAAGTTTAACAAGGATTTTTAATATAGATCCACAGAATATTGTGACATGTGTTTCAGTGTGAACAGGTATGGTATAATAAATTATGGGGTTTATTTATTTTATTTTTACTTTCATCATATTTTGCTTTGATTTTGATACCCGCAAATTCGAAGCTATCTCTTTACAAACCTTCCTATTCATAACCTATCATACTTCCATAAATCAGAATCCATTTTCTGTAGGCTGTTTTTTTTTAACTCAGTTAACGACGGGTACATTTGCTAGTATATACGTACACACACACACACACACACACACACACACACACACACACACACACACACAAGTAATTACTTTATTTCAGTATTCACTTTAACAGTACTTAATTCATTAGTAGAGTTTGTTCCCTTTTATATTCTCTGTTGTTATATATTTAAAACTATCGAGCTTTCCTTTTAGAAAATGTATATATTAAGCTTTTATTGCACAGCAATATATATATATATATATATATATAT
>NC_136509.1:21998784-22033784 GCF_053919585.1 Euprymna scolopes | reverse complement strand
AAAGTTGAAGAATTTACGATGACAGGAGTAGAACCATTAGAATGACCGATCTTTTTTGTTTTAGAATTTATTTTTCTACATAGCCAGCACCATTATCAATGCATTTTTGCCAGCGATGAATAACTCCTGTGCATGAGCATCCGAATCGTGCTTCGTCATACGAGGTTCCTTCCGAAAGAAATCCTCCTATTTTTTTTTTAACTTACAATGTTGAATACTTACAAAGATAGGAGTGGTACCATTAAAACAAGTGTCCAGCAATTAGTTTACCACATAGTCACCACCATTCTCAATGCCCTTTTGTCATGAATTCAATCAAGCATCTAACACCGTCAATATCTGGAACAAATAGGCGAAACTTTCCGGTCATGAATGCATAAGTTCAGTCCCCATAAAAATGTAACTTGAAATGCACTCTGATACATCCGGGCAGAATGAAAAAATAGGAGGCATTACTTGGTGAACACCCCACGCAGAAAGACTTAATTTTAATATTAAGTGATTAATATTAAGGGAAAAGAAAGTAAAGACTTTCTTTCACTTTTATTATAGACATGAAAAATGGTTGCTCATTATTATTAGTTGTAGTAGCATTGGTAGTAATTCTAGTACAATAGCACCCCGTGATACGGCATTAAAAATTAGTAACAAAATACAGTACACCATATAATACATATGCATATAATCAAATAATACAGGGTGACCCCCAATTGTTTTTCTAGGCATTTTTCAGTCAACGAAGAAAAAACGGCCAACGACGCTATTATTTTGATGTTCCTTTTTTAAATATAATAAACTAATTATGGCCAGAGTTTCATTTCATTCGGACAAAACACTAAGAAACGGGGCCTAATTAGAGTCGGGGCCCGTTTTTTGGGGGGGTCACCCTGTATTACAAATAACCTCGTAAGATGGCGGCAAAACCACGTGTTTTCGCGTAAGTTAAATCCAGGTTTACTTTACTAATAAAATTCCAATTTATTTTCAAAATTCTTAAATTGATTATGTTTGCCTGAGTTAAAATTCCTGGGAACTATTTTAATGTAAGTATTTTATATTTAAATATTTATTTCGCTTTCATGGCATTCTTTCTGTTATTCAAACATTCTTTTCATTGTTAACAAAATATTTATAACCTAAACACTGACAATGAGCCATTGCAGTGAGAACCCATAATATAACAGTGATGATTTTAACCGCAGAATTCAAAATGATAGTAACTTCTTTAATGCATAGGTTAGTTGTCGATTAGTTTCGTTTCAATGATTTCGAGTAGAGAATAAGAATTAAATTATAAGCCGTACACATAAAATTTGAAGAGGTGAACTAATGTTACATAATAAGGACTGCCCCCTTTTCATGTAAGTATAAAAATAGAGAGATTTAGTTAAAATGAAAATGAAATAGAATAGACGAAATTCGAACCTCGTAAATTAGGTTTAGAAATAGATTACGAGAGAGAATTAGAAAATGGAATGTAAAACAAACCATTGTTTAGCTTAGAGATAAAATAGTTTCAAGAAAAGAATGTGCGTTGTCAATTCTGTTATGAAAATTCAATGGAAAGAATGCAACTACAAGATAATTTAATAAACATGTTTTTAACATATTAGAAATATAGGTTACTGGGAATATAGGTTAAAACTCCTTTTGTAAACAAAGGAAAAAGTTTTGGACACGCATGTCCAGAACACGTGAAAGAAGACACATGTTTTAACATGTGTATGACGTCATGGAAAATGGGAAGTTCTAGATATAGTTAGAAACTTGGGAGAAACTGGGGGAGAAACTTGAGAGAGACTGAGAAACTCAGAGAGAGTCTGAGGACGACAGACGACAGTCCAGACATGGACATTCGAACGTCTAGAAGCGAGACGGTCACTTTTGAAACTTAGAATGTGAAGCTTTGAATTCTTGACTCAGAAAACCACGGCCGGTCGCGAGAAGAAATAAACCCATGATGTGTTTTTATAAACGTCGTCTTTGTGTTGTATATCTACCAAAAGGTAAAGTGAAAATTGTTGTTATATGTCTTGTATATCATGTGGTTTAGAATGTCTTTACATACACATCTCATATCTACAATGTGAACTCTACATCTCATATCTACACTTCTAAGTACGAACATTTTATAAATATGAATCTCGTCATAAAACGAACAGTCTCTCTTACAACACATCTCTCTCTACTAAGACTCACTTTTAAGAAAACCTATATGTAACACTAAACCAAGTTCTTAAATAATTGAAATATTTCAAAAATTCACGCAAAATACCATAAGTATTGTACTTCGACAACATTTTCGGAATTGGAAGCGTTAAGAGATAATATTTCTGTTTAAAAAAATTCTGACGCGAAATTTTTTTTTTTTTTCACATGGAGGTCACCACTTATCAAGGCCCGGAAGCCACTCGGGGATAATGGTTATTGCTTGTACAGTAATCAATGGGATAGTGTCGTAATAATCGTTAGTATTGGAGATTTGATAAAGTGTCTTACTTAAGGGGACGATTCATCAGGAATTTGTTTATGTTGGACTTGAAGACATCCAAGTTGTAGTTAGGTGGGAAACAGGCAAGCGGTAGAGAGTTCCACAGGCGTGCATTTCTAAGAAAGAAGCTTTCTTCATGGAATCTAAGTTTTAATTGAGGCACAGATAAAGTTTGAAAGTAACCGTTTTTTATAGGGTGTTATATTTTTTTTACAGGTTGTTATATTTTTTTATAGGGTGTTAGATTTTTTTACAGACTGTAATATTTTTATAGGGTGTTATATTTGTTTATAGGGTGTTATATTTGTTTATAGGGTGTTATATTTTTTGTGTCGACCCCTCAGTTGATCGATGCTAACAAGTTTTCAATACGGAATATGTTTACATTGCAAAATGTGACAGATAATTTCGTGTCGTTGTATGCTTTATTTTGCTTTTTTGAAATAAATACATATTTTAGTCAAATATACCCCTTCATCTTGATGATTTGGACACATTTATTTGGGACTGACGATTGCTAATGGTAAACGGCATGGTTTGAAGGGCCGAGTGTGTCAAGGTCAAATCAACGGAAACACTTTCTATAAACACACATTTAACCTTGTGTGACGGTAGCAACCAAGCAAGATAACCTAAATAAATATGAAATTTTCACGGCTAACGATTAGTAATTGACATTTGTTTTAATATAAAGACTCGTTCTGCAGGAGAATGTTCCTTCGTGCATGCAGTAATAGAAACTTCTGTGGTTCGAGAACGCCTCTCAAAATTATTTTCCCTCCCTGCATTATATTGAGAGGGTAGTCTTTCAGTTCTCTTAGCTACATCCTCAAAACTGTTACTGTCTCGTTTCCAAGGACAAGACTAAGTTAAGTTTCAAGAATCATTCCAAGTCACCTTATACTGTGACATCACAATTTAACAATAAAACAGGCCATATTTCTAATTTTTGTGGTTATTGATTGTTATTGTTTCTGCCATTCTCCATTCGTTACAAATATTTAATTTGTATTTGTTTACGTTGCCCAAATTGTATAATCTAAATTCCTCATCGTTAGTTGTGTAAATTACATATCTACCTAGTTTACCCTACTCGCTCGCTACCGTGGGGCCTCGATTTGTCACAGTTATGTTTAATCTCCTAGAATAGAGATAAATAAAATATTGCTTCTCGGGAAAATTTTCGGAGGTCAAATATTTTCTGAAGGGATAGTAAAAAGATTTATTAATGTTATTATTATTATTATCATTATTATTATTACACACAAGCAATGATTGAAAAGTGTAAAAGATTGTGTTAAAACCGAGCAGATGTCGTTGAAGGAGCATGTGGTTAGAAGTGAGGAGTGGATGCTAATGGTTGTGGCCAATGAAGTGGAGGTATGTGAGACCAAGGATGAGTATGTTAAACGTATGGGTAGAGAAAGGACAGAGGAACTGGCTAGGAAGAAAATGCATGGAAGGTACTTCTAATATATAGGTGAAGTGGCTGATGAAAGATCATGGCAATGGCTTAGAGATAGATATCTAGCTAAGAGTACTGAAGCTTTTGTTTGTGCAGCACAAGAACAGGCATTAGGAATACGATTGTTCAAAAAAGTGGTTCTAGGAGAGGAAGTTGCTGCAGAATGCCAGATTTGTGGTAAGACTTCAGAGTCAATTGCGCACCTTACAGCAGCGTGTAGTGGACTGGGCTAGAGAGAGTACCGTAAAAGACATGATCGTATAGGACTCCGGATATATTGGGAAGTGTGTAAGAAGGTTCGAGTGAAGTGTGCCGGAAAATGGTTGGAGTAGGTGCCTGATGAAGTGAGAACAAGTGAGGATGGTATGGTGGAATAAAAGTGCCATAACGACCAAGAAATTTTAACATAATCGTCTGGATTTGGTCATCATTGACAAGGTCTAAAAAAATGGCAGATTGTAGACTTTTAAGTACCCTGGGACAGGAATGTGAGAGAGAAGGAGAATGAGAAGTGGAGCAATTATGCTCCATTGGCCTTGGAGATAAAGCGTATACACGGGGTTAAAACACAAATAATCCCGGTCGTAGTTGTACACTAGGAGTAGTATAAAGTCATTTGGAAGAACAATAGAAAAAAAAACTACATATCCCAGATGTTTTAGGCGGCCTTCAGACCTCAGCTATTGTAGGTACCACCAACATCCTTAGGAAACCCTTGATCTTTGAAGCTCCTGGTTTGAAGTCGGGATTGAGGGAAATCCTCTGAAAATGAATCCCATCCCTTCCCTGGGAGACGTTAATTAACGAAATCAGAATTATTATTATTATTATTATTATTATTATTATTATTATTATTATTATTATTATCATTATCATTATTATTATTATTATTATTATGAAATTATTAAATTATTATTATTATTATTATTATTATTATTATTATTATTATTAATTAATTAATTATTATTAGAAATGTTTGAAAATTTGATACTCAAATGGACTATTTTGCGGCAGTGTGCTGAACAGTGCACTTGTGTACTAAAACGAAAGGTCGACGCATATCTTTATCTTGACTTTTCCTATATGTTAACCTCAGTTGAACTATGGTGTCTTAGACGGAAATTGTATTAATATCATAATTATGATTTAAAAAAAAATATTCCGTAAATATTTGAAGCGGTTATTGATCTGCGACTGTACGAGTGCTTTTAATCTTAAACAAAATATTCATATTGAAAAAAAAATAATAAGATTTAGAAATTATTTTATGTGTGGATTTTAACATATTTATGCTTCCGTAATTTATGAAAGGAAAAGAGGCGGAGTTTCCAAACAATCGAAAACTTCAATAGTTTAACCTATACAAAGCGAACAAAATCTATTGTAAACTGTGATTTTTTTTAAAGGATTTTTATAAATATACCTGCGTGTGTCAATTTCTGTACCGTGTTGACTTCGCCACAGCCATCTGCATCCCCAGACAACTAATCTATGTAAAAATGGTTCATCTGTGCTGAGATGGGCCATGTGGTAAAGATAGAAAACTATCGGTTTTCAAAGAAGTTTGATCTTTCGCCAGGGGAACCGTGGGGCGCCCGAACAGAGGCAGATGCGACATTATATATATATATATATATATATATATATATATATATATATATATAATGTGTGTGTATACATATGTGTATATATATACATGTATATGTATATGCATATATATATATATATATATATATATATATATAAGATTGTTGAATTTTTATTTATTTTTTTATTAGCGGTTAATTTCTTTTTTATTACCTGAACGTTTATAGTATAAGAAAGGAGTTATTTGCCCTTTGTTTACATTTTTCCTCGCCCACATTTTAGGACATATTTACTTGTTTTTATATTTTATTTAAATATTAATTATTAATTAATAATTACTACGTGCATAAAAGTAAGTAATTAATAATTAACATTTAAATAATATATATATACATATATATATATATATATATATATATATATATATACCTATTTTTTTACATGGAGGTCACCACTTATCAAGGCCGGAAGGCCATTCAGGGATAAGGGTTATTACGTGTACAGTAATCAATGAGATAGTATTGTAGAAATCATTAGTATTGGGGGTTTTGATAGAGTTTCTTACTTAAGGCGCGGTTTATCAGGAGTTTGTTTATGTTGGACTTGAAGACGTCCAAGATGTATTCAGGTGGGAAACAGGCAAGCGGCAGAGAGTTCCACTGGCGTGCAGTTCTAAGAAAGAAGCTTTGCTCATGGAATCTACGTTTGGATTTAGGCACCGATAAAGAGTGGCGAAAATTATTGACAGTAGTTTCAACCAGACGGGTGTTTCTCATAAAAGATTGGCGAGGGGGGGGGCGAGGGATTGGAGTTCAGACGAGCACCTTCCATGGAAATATATATGTATGCCAGCAGTTCATCCCGGCTTTGCTCGAGCCCTATATACTTTTCATAACTTCATGTGCATATGTATGTATATATTAAAAAGTTTGACTCATATGCAGGTAATTTACACATAAAATTTCAAGTGTTTAGACCTAAAATTGGCGACGGAGTTAGGTAGAATCTGCAAAGATCAACTCTTTCAACTTTGACCTCTTGGCAGCCAAATTGTCGCCCAAAAACTGACTGCATGTCTGAATTCCCTTTATGTAAAATTTCAAATGTTTCGACTCCAAATTCTCTGAATAGGTTGCTAGAGGCCGTAAAAGTAAAATCATTCGAAATTTGATCCCTTGGCAGCCAAAAAGAAAACGATTAAAAAGCTTGCCCGATGTCTGAATACACTTCATGCAAAATTTTAAATGATTAGACCAAAAATTGTCTGAGTAATTTTGTAGAGACCGCAGAGGTCAATTTGTTTTTAATTTTTAACCCAATTTTGACCCCTTAACATTCATTGTTTTGGGCTCAAATCAAATCTAAAAGTTTGATCCGTGTCCAAGTAACTTACATCTAAAATTTCAAGTGTTTAGACCCAAAATTGGCGGAGGAGTTTGGTAGAGTTTTTCGAGGTCAAATCGTTTAACTTTGATCCCTTGATAGGCAAATTTCTGGCCAAAACCCGATTAAAAAGATTTTCCCAAATCTCAATATTCCTTGTATCAAATCTCGAGTCTGTAGACTGAAAGTTGACAGAGTAATTTGGTAGGGAAATTAACAGACACACAAACACATATATATATGTATATATATGTATATATATATATATAGAGAGAGAGAGATAGAGAGAGAGAGAGATAAGTGGATCGATAGATATTATATATATATATATATATATATATATATATATATATATATATATATTCTTTTATTACAAATGTTTCAAATGTGTACGAAGTAGGAAGTTTTTAGTTTTATTTTGTTAGTTATTTCCATTATTTGAAAAAAAAAACAATTCTTGAAACTTCATGGAATAAGTAAAAAACATTTATTTTTATATTCTTTATTTGAATATTTGATAAATTAATAAATATTATAAATTATCATTATTTCAATTTGTTTTTTTACACACACATATGTGTGTATGTGTGTGTATGTATAACAGAGCCCAATTTAAGATTGTAAATTATAATTTACGAAAATTTATTGTTCGACAGAATACTCAAAAAAGCAAATATTAAGATTTCCCTAATGCGCAGAGTTTCAAAGAATGAGTTCTTTTCGTCAGAGGAAAGTTATTAGCAAATGATTATTATAATGAAGCAATGAATTTGCTACAGAGGCATTAATTGAAACTATATTATATGTAAACTAATTATATATGAAAAAAAACACAATTTAGTGAAAAGAATTTATGAAATAGAGAAAAGAAATGAAAAATGAAACAAAACAAAAATAAAAATGCCAATTAAGGTTATGCAGTGGTTTTGTTTATAAACGCGGAATGTTCATAAGATTTAATGTTCCCATAAGAAGTAGATCAATTTAAAATGTTTACAAAGCGATTGAATTTAAAAATTTAGAAATGAGGGTAATCCAATTAATCTGTAGAAAAAGTTTTCAAGCGATCGAGGAAGAAAGATATTTCAAAACGTCTAAGTTTTTCTTTTAAATTAGCGATAGAGCCACTGATGTAAGATGCTTTCATGATCAGCACAAAATTTACAATTACAATTTTCTCCGATGAAAAGAACGCAGTTTTTAAAACCATGCGAATTAAGGAAAGTAATATTTCTTTTAGAGTATCCTGTTTAACAATAAATACTTGTAAATTATAATTTACAGTATTTACTATTGTTTAGTGTTCTTTTATGACAGGCTATATCTCTTATTTCTGTTGCATTGAGCTTTTTGTTTGTTTGGGATTACTATAAAAACATAATTATTTAGACTCTCTAAAGTTTAGCTTATACACTGAGTTTATTATTATTATTATTATATATATATATATATATATATATATATATATATATATATATATATACATATACATATATTGGCTAAGGTTATTTAATGCTAGAAATACAGTGTTCGATATTATTTTTAAATAGATTAATAATAATAATAATAATAATAATAATAATAATAATAATAATAATAATAATAATAATAATAATAATAATATTCGGATGAAAAGATCAAGGGGGAAAGCACTAGTCAGACCATTGGATGAGTCCAAAGCAAACTGGGATCTTGGGGAGGATTATTGCCACCCAAATTCCAATTTAGACGGATGGTTGTTGCCAGAGTGAAATCAATGGCAAGTGGCTGCTGTGATAACGCAAGATCATGTGAAGGTTATCGAAAGAGGTGGGGCATACTGAAAATCTGAGGAGACTTGCTGTCATCCATATTCCGGTGAACATCCCAAGTTATTATCACTTTGTATTCTTTGCAGATGACCAACGTGAGAACTCCAATTAAATAATAATAATGATAATAATAATAATAATAATAATAAGAAGAAGAAGAAGAAGAAGAAGAGACGGAGAAGGAGAAGAATCCTTGAATGTGGAAACTAACACACACAGGAGCAACAGACGCGGGCCAGAAAAACTGCTGCAAAGGCAAAACATGAAACATCACATGGAACCAAGAACACCGAAGCAGCAAATCTATAAGTTCTCTAACCCAACCCTATTCTCCCATTGCCACATCACTGCCCCCACCCCACACAAAGATGAAACCAAATAACCAAGTAGAGTCAAGGAGGAAGGAAAGCCCGGGGAACTGAGTAGGCCTCCGTCTGATAAGTGCGAAGTAAAAATGGGATCTTGGGGAGAGGCGTATTGCCACTCAAATTCCGGTGAAGACATATAGCCGCTGCCAACAAGAAATAAATGGCAAGCAGCTGTTGCGATAATGCAAATTTATTTGCAAATGTTATTGAAAGCGGTGGAAAGTATTAGAAACCTGGGGAGACTTGTTGTCACTCAGCTTCCAGGGAACATCACAGGCTGTTTTCAAGAAGAGATCTTTGATGACCTGTGTGAAAGCTCTTTCTGAACCAATAATAATAATAATAATAATAATAATAATAATAATAATAATAATAATAAATATAATGATAATACACCAGAAGTGGTTCAGGAAAACGACAAGGTCAAACTTCGTTGGGAAATGCGCATACAAACTAATAAGGTTCTTGGACATTCGAAACCTGGCATAATTTTTCTAAACGAAAACGAGAGAACTTGTCATTTTGATACCACGGTCCAAGAGAAAGAACCCACAGAAAATAAATAAATATCAAAATCTGAATTGAAAATTAGTTAGACTATGGAGATCAAAAGAAGTCAAAATGATTTCAATTATAATTGGAACGCTTGGGGCTATAACGAAAGCCACTATAAATGGCTTAATCAGATTGACAAGGGAATAAAAAAACAAACTTAACTGTTGTGCACAGTGAAAGTACTAAGGTACAACTTAAATGTCTAAAGATAAATTTATTCGATGTTCCGGAAAAAATCCGACTAAGAACATCCATAACTTGTTTCACTCAAACTCCAGTGAACATTAACGCTTATTATCAGCGAGTAATCATTGATGATGATCTATGTGTGAACTCCTAGTGAGTATTGAATAGTAATAATGAGAAATCAATGGTAACCGGTTTTTGCGGTAACGCAAATTAATTTTCAAAGGTTATAGAAAGCGGTGGAAAGCACTGGAAATCTGAAGAGGCTTGTCATTCGGACTTCAGGGAATAACACAGGGAAAACCGCTGAAAGAGAAATCAATGAAGTTTAATGGTCTGTGTGAAAACTCCTAGTGAGTTCATAATAATGAAGCAGGCGCCATCAAATTTAGATAAATGGAAGAGAAGAAAAGAAAAAAGTGACCGAGAAGAACAAGGAAACTCTTAGAAACAAAACTATATAGTGGAAATCTAATTAAAGGAATAAATACCTGGGAAATATCGCCAGTCATGGCTATATATAAGTTGGACGAAAGAAAAACTTAACAAACTTGATAAAAACACGAGTAAAGTTATAATGTACAATGCCCTTCATCCAAAAGACGAGATTGACCGACTCTATGTCAAAAGGAACGAAGGAGGAAGAGGACTGACAACAGTAGAAAACTATATAGAATACACAAAAATACTTTGAAAATTACATAAGTCAGAACACAAAAAAAAAAACTGATCACCTCAGCGAGAGACACCATTAAGAAGAACAATACAGTAATTTATGAAACCAGAAACAACAAAATATATAAGAAAAGAAAATTGAGAAGAGAAAGCGCTACATGGACTATTCATGAGAATATCACAAGAAGATATTCACGAAAACATCTAAATGTAGCTAAGAATACAACACCTAAACAGAGAAACAAAATCTCTACTGACAGCTGCATAGAACAACGCGAGTAAAACCAAGCACATTAACGCTAAAATAGAAAATGGAACATTAGTAATCTATTTTTTCATAATTAATTTTACCAAGAATTGTTCATAAGTTTTGCTTTCGGTTTCGATTACTGCTGAAGGAACTAACGTTATATATATATATATGTATATATATATATATATATATATATATATATATATAATATATATATATATATATATATATATATATATATATATATATATATATATATATATATATATATATATATATATTAGCTGAATCCACTGTGAAAATTTTCCCCCACTCTTTATCTGTGCCTAAATCAAAACGTGGATTCCATAAACAAAGCTTCTTTCTTAGAACTGCACGCCCGTGGAACTCTGTTCCGTCGGCCTGCTTCCCACCTAATTACAACTTGGATGTATTCAAGTCCAACGTTAACAAATTCCTAATGAACCGCCCCCTTAAGTAAACACTTCATCAAATCTCCACACTAACGTACTGTACTTGCAATACCCTTATCCCTGAGTGGCTTCCGGGCCTTGATAATGGTGACCACCGTGTGATATATATATATATATATATATATATATATATATATATATATATATAACTTTAGTTCCTTCAGCGATAATCGAAACCAAGATATGCAAGAAGAATATGCAAGAACCCAAGTAAATAAAATGTTGTTTAGTAAATCGTTGTTTTTTTTGTTTCATTTTTTTCATTATTTATTTTTTTTTTTTTTGCATTTCCATACACTAAACACGGATATAAATATACCTAAAATATCCGCTGGGTCATAAGCTTCATTTCGGTATCTTACTTGTCTGAATGGGTTGCCTGTAGCCTGTGATAAACCGCGTCATAGGAAAATTTATAATAAGATATAAGTTTGGGATTCGGTTTTGATTCAGCTGATAAATCCCAAGTCATATAGATATATATTTTTTTTTTTTTTTTTTAAATCGCAACTTTATAATATATAAAAATCGATAGAACATTAACTATATAATAATGCATACGAAATCTAAAGGAATTAAAATATCATATTTAAGCGTATATTACGACTTGGCTACGCCGGGCGTCCCTGCTAGCTTGGATAAATACTTTTGCAATTTTAACAAAATAGCTACAATAATATCAGAGCGTCTCGATTTACACTGAATATCTGTAGAATGCCAACATCAATATATTACATATGAATCAGTCCTCTGTGGACTCTCCCCAGGTATTGCTAGTGATAATAAATACTATAAGCTTACTATTCTAAAAAACAGAATATAAATGTTGCAATATCAGTTAACGTGAGAGAATTGATAGTGAGAGCACCAACCAGACGTTAACTGCTAAAAAGAAAGTAAATAAAGTTTGAAGTTTGAAGTTTGAAGTTATTGTTTTCAGGCAGTGGCTAGTAAAGTGTTTTAGTGGCGACGAGAGAAGGGTCCTGGTTCATCCGAATTGGATCGTCGTCAGTAGCTCATCTAATCATATTCAAAGTATTTTCCTTTCTCATAATGTTTCTTAGTTCTTGGATTTATATTTGAGTCTTTTGACATACGGAAAATGTGTTAGCTTAGAGCAACAGCAAGGCATCACAAAAGTTCTATACGACATTTATATATATAAAAAAAAAAAAACTGAATTGTTACATAACCATTTAAAAATATTTTCTACTCAGCAAAAGTTGATTAAGAGCAACACCGTGAAATCCAAACTTCCTGTGCGCCAATCTAGAAAGAACATTTATAATACGATCCGACAAAAGTAAACAGTTTTGGGCGCATCAGCATCGTTATGTAAGTAATTATAAAACTCTGTGGAACTTACTTGTTTATTGCTTGCTGACAAATTTTCATTGGCGATCGGGCGATTCCATCATTTAAAAAAGGTGTCACAGGTGAATATATATACATATATATATATATATATATATATATATATATATATATATATATATATATATATATATATATATATATATATATATATATATATATATATATATATATATATATATATATATATATAAAAGCTGAACGTCTGTGTGTGTGTCTGGTCACGAATAGACTCCTATATGGTTGACTATAATAGAAAACTGATCACATATAATGATAGAAGATGTTCGAGACAAAGGATGGGTATGTTTGATCTGGCATGATGATGATGCATTAAAATTCTGGGGTCTGCGTACGCGCCTGGTCTACAAAGTATGGAAATAAAAAAATTAAAAATTAAAAAAAAACGTTTACAAGTGTTTTTGATATAGATGTACATAATGATACTTTGATAAGTATGTTTTAACTTTAATAGGGGCAGTATAATAAAATTGTGGGGTCTGCGTTCGCGCCTGGCCTCCATAGAATAGAAATAGGCACAAACTTTAATAAAGATTTTTCATATCTATCTGCGTAAGTATACTTGATAATCATGTTTCAGTTTGAAGAAATATGGTATAATAAAATTATGTAGTGTTTGTTCGCGCCTGACCTCTATAGAATGGAAATATGTCACAAAGTTTAACAAGTTTTTTTTTTAATATAGATCCACAGAATATTGTTACAACTGTTTCAGTGTGAACAGGATTGGTATAATAAATTATGGGGTTTATCTATTTTATTTTTACTTTCATCATATTTTGCCTTCGTTTTGATACCCCCAAATTCGAAGCTATCTCTTTACAACCCTTCTTTTTCATAACCTAATATACTTTCATAAATCAGAGTCCATTTTCTGTAGGCTGTTTTAATCCAGTCAACGACGGGTAGTTTTGCTAGTATATATATATATATACAACATTTAAATGAGACATTTTAGAAAACGTTGAAGTGTCGAATATAAATGATAAAATCATTTTTTGTTTATTGCTTTTTTTTTTAAGTCCTATATTTCGCTAATACATAGCTTCATCAGGCTCGAAAGTCCGGTTCGTGAATTTCTCTTTCTTTTTCTTTATTTTGGTGTTATGGCGAGGAGACGAGAATTTACGTGTTGGTCCGGTGGTTTCAAGTGTGTAGTGCTCCAGTTTCGAGCGGGATTTAAAGTAAAAGATGGCCACACTTTTTGAAGACACTTATTTTTAAAGTAAAATTTAAATGAGAAATTTATGAAAACTATGAAGTGTCGAATATATAGTGTGTGACTATCTTTTACTAATATATATATATATATAACTACTTAATTTACTCACATAAAATTAATATACAAAAGTATAGATTTATGCGTAAACTTTTAGTATTTACTTCAAAAGTGCTCAATACGTAGGTAGAGCTAGTTTAGTAATTTATTAAAAAAATGACCACAAATGGGCATTCAACAATAAAAACACCGTATGAAAACAACACTAGCGAATAAATACTGGGAACTCAAAGAAAGCGGACATTCGCCGGTAGTCGAATGAAAAATAATAAGACAAGCTACCACGTGTAGGAACCTAGACGACCCCTGTAGATTATGCCTTCATGAAAAATTTGCTATCCTGTACTTTAAAGAACACCAACATCTATTAGACCGCAGAAGAGAAATAGCAAACAATTGTGTTCACAAGATAAAATTTACTCTAGGATAGCGATACAAAATAGTTTTAAAACTAACAAAAACAATAGAAAATAAACAAATAAATAAATTAAATAAACATTAATATACATAAACGATCACACATATATGTATATATATGTGCATATATGTATGTACACATATATATATATATATTTATATATAAACTAACATTAAAAAAAAACACTAACCTAGTTTTAAAACAGATCAAGAAACTAAATATCCAGGCTAAATAGAGCACCTACAAAGGAACAGGTCAACCAGAGGTCAAATAGGCGTTTTTCCGATAAATGCATGCCCATTGGCTGATAGGTTGTTTTTAATGTAGGGGGGACCTAGCTCCCCAATGAAAGGGCAAAAAGGGCACTCTGGCAGTAGGCAATAATAATAATTGTCTCTGTACAGAGGTTTTCCCCACCGTTGACGAAGGACAATTTAACTTAACTGTAGCATCAGACAGATACTACACTTTGATCCCGGCCCGAAGTTCACGGACCTTCTTTCTATTTTTCTGTTTTTATACTTTTTTTTATTATATATATATATATATATATATATATATATATATATATATATATGTATATATATATACATAAAATAAAATTACAATTAAATTTACCAAAATAATCCAAGATGCTAAAACTAAAGTATATTATAAATATTAAATAATTAATATTTATAAAGTAATCTCAACCAATGTTTTATCAACTATTGCTTCTTATATATATATATATATATATATATATATATATATATATATATATATATATATATATGTGTGTGTGTGTGTGTGTGTGTATATATATATATAGAGAGAGAGAGACAGAGGCAGATAGATAGATAGATAGATAGATAGATAGATAGATAGATTGATAGATAGATAGGCTTGTGTGAGTCCAGTATAAAAGTTTGAAACCACAATACCCAAAAGAATTTGAAGGTGAATACCGAAAATAATTCAGTGGCATTCCAGAATAAATTATCAATCTCAAAACGACTTAGTCTCTTGCGTAGAAATTGCGTTCTTGGGAGGTCAGTCACACAAGAGACATTTCAAATAGCATCTATGCTAATTTGAGCCAACAGGTTCCCTAAGCTCTACAACAACGAAAATATGTAAATTAACAGGTCGAGCCTAAATCAAATGGAATGCATGATTATACCAACGCGATTCAAAAGTGTTGCATACTTTACATGTTTTTAAGTGGAGGGGCACCGATTATCAAGGCCTAAAGGCCACTCTGGGACAAGTGTTAATGAGTTAATTGCCAGGTCTGGTTAATTTTGATAAAAGTTTATGCTGTAAATAGTTTGGTTTAGTTGTTTTGTTTTACGGTCAATATATTTTAGGTTATTTAATACCGAATGCAGTCATTTTGTTTTTGGCTTTGCATAACATGATTGAGTTTTATTTATTATTTTATTATTTTTATATCTTTGGAATCTTTGAGAGGAGGCGCCACAATTTTTGAATTAATATATAGATTTTTTTTTTTTTGCGAACTGTTATCCGCATCTTCATAGTTGTTGTTGTTGTTTCACTACGTTTAAGCCAACTTATCCTCAGGCCTTCTTCGGGCGATTAACAATGACGGAATAGGAATGCTGAGTATTGTAAGTGTATCCCAATAATTGCTACTTCCTATACAACAACTATGGAAGGCAGTAATTACTGGGGTACGGCTAGAAAACTCAGTTTCCTATACCGTGCAAGAACAATTATGAAGGATAATAGTCCGCAAAAAATATGAATACACGAATGATTCAGTTTTGCAAAAAGCAAATTAAAAACAAAAACACTATCATGTATATTTTTAGTGAATTTAAGGACAAAAGTATGGTATATATTATTTAATTGGAATTCTTTATGGAAATGAGTATTATTTATATTAATTTATTTATTACGGACTATTATTATCATCTTTTTTAGTTGTTATTTCACGACGTTTCGGCCAACTATTCCTCTGGTCTTCGTCAGGTGGTAATCGCGACGGAATAGGAACTCCGAATCTCCTGACTGCATTCACTGCAATTATTGCCTTCCGTAGTTGTTGTCGTCTCACCACGTTTTGGTCAAGTAAGCCTCTGACCGACTTTGGGTAGGATTGAAACCGCTATTCTCAGACAATTCTCACATGGATCCCTAGAGATTCAATGTTGCTATCAACCGCGCTACGGGCCCCGGGCGGCGATGAAGGTTGAATTTTTTAGTCTTATAAATTCATGTTTATTTATTATCTGATCATCCATGCTCGGATTCGTGCCGAATGGTATATTTATTATTTAATTGGAATTCATTATTGAAATGAGTATTATTCATTGATTTATTTTTATTGCGGACTATTATCCTCATCTTTTCATCTTCGAAGATATCGCTTTCAATTCTACCCAAAGCCGGCCAGAGGCTTACTTGGCCAAAACGTAGTGAGACGACAACAACTACGCAAGACAGTAATTGCCGAGAATGCAGTCAGGAGAGTCAGAATTCCTATCCTGTCGCGGTTACCACCTGATGAAGGCCAAAGGAATAGTTGGCCGAAACGTCGTGAAACAACTAGGAAAAGATGAGGAAAATAATCCGCAATATATAAAATTAATAGAAGGCTGGTATTTTCAAACAACCTGATTTTATATCATCAGATTGTAGCTCAGCATTAACGTGAAAAGCAAAATGATGCAAATATTGTTATATGAAAAGAAAAGAAAATGTGACACAAGGTCAGAAGCTGAAGTGTTCGAGTCAGCGCCTATACAGGAGAGCCACTATGGCCGAACAAAAATGCTTTAGCATCCCGGAGGGCATTCCCCGGCAGAGGCGCCGCAGGCAACAAGTAATATACTTGGCGCACCCCAAAACCGGGCGGTAATGCCTAGGAGAGTGGATCCCAGGCGGCGTACTTCAGTCCGACAGGGTCTAGGCCAGTTCCTGGCCGCGCACCTGTCAGGCTGTGCTCAAGAACGGGTTCTTGACTGGTAATTTCTACTCAGGTCGCCGCGCAACCGAAGCAGCAATGTGACTAACCCTGCAACATTAAAAACAAATTATAATTATTAGACGAGACTAGTTCTAGGATGAAAGGTAGATGATTACTATTCGGGTCTTCCGTATTTAAATAAACACTGATTTTCATGAAGACATATTCAGTTTATGTAACTATATTTTTTTTCTCTTAAATTGCTTACGCAGTTTATTTTAATCAAATCATCTGCACGAGGAATCCGAATTTAAGGAATTTACATTTGACAAATAACTACAATATATATATATATATATATATATATATATATATATATATATATACATATATATATATATATATATATGTATATGTGTGTGTGTGTGTGTTTATATATACACATATATGTGCGTATATATATATGCATGTACATATATATATATATATATATATATACATATGGGTGTGTGTGTGTGTGTAAATGCGTGTGTGTGCGTGCGTATCAATGTCTTTTAAAACTTGTGGAATTCCCGTAGTGCTTACGAACCGAAAATGCCAAGAATATTACTGTTATTTTATATGACATATTGTAAAAGTACGACTTATTTCGCTTGTGTGAAAGGGGGCGTATTTTGTTTCATGGGTACATTTCTGAGACTTATGTATTAACACATGTATACTTACACACGCATACACACCCATATATATGTGTGTATATATAAATTAGACATATATATATATAATATAAAGCTGAATGCACGCGCGTTTGTGTGTGTGTGTGTGTGTGTGTGTGTGTGTGTGTGTGTCTGGTCACGAATAGGCTCCTACGGTGTTGACTATTGTAGAAAACCGATTACATATAATGATAGAAGATGTATCGAGACACAGGAATAGGTATGTTTGATCTGGCAGAACGGTGGTTCATTAAAATTGTGGGGTCTGCGCTCGCGCCTGGTCCAGAAAGTATGGAAATAAAAATTTTAAAATTAAAAAAAAAAGAACGATTACAAGTGTTTTTGATATAAATGTACATAAGAATACTTTGATAAATATGTTTTAACTTAAATAGGGATGATATAATAAAATTGTGGGGTTCGCGCCTGGCCTCCATAGAATGGAAATAGCCACAAACTTTAATAAAGACTTTTCATATCTATCTGCGTAAGTATACTTGATAATTATGTTTCAGTTTAAAGAAATATGTTATGAGAAAATTATGGTGTGTTCGTTCGCACCTGACCTCCATAGAATGGAAATATGTCACAAAGTTTAACAAGGTTTCTTAATATAGATCCACAGAATATTGTGATAAGTGTTTCAGTGTGAACAGGTATGGTATAATAAATTATGGGGTTTATCTATTTTATTTTTACTTTCAACATATTTTGCTTTGGCTTGATACCCCCAAATTCGAAGCTATCTCTTTACAACCCTTCCTTTTCATAACCTATCATACTTTCATAAATCAGAGTCCATTTTCTTTAGACTGTTATTGAACCCATTCAACGACGGGTACTTTTGCTAGTGTATATATATATATACATATATATATATATATATATATATATATATATCTGTTGAAATATATTTTCTTATAATATATACCACTCCTTATTTAAGAAGCTCAATGTAATTACAGAGCAACATAGTGAATAAATGACAAAAGACTCTATTTCAAAGTTCATGATGTTGACCATCTTATAATTTATTTATTTAATTCAGTTTACATTTACAATTCTTGAGAGTGTCAATGAGTCGTAGCGCAATCAACCACTTAATTATTTATCAATCCATTAATCTATTATGTCCTTAACTCATCAGAAAAAATAGAAACAATCAATTCGTCAAAAGGAAATAAGTGCGTTTTGATTAAAATCTGAAAATTGGAAGAGAAGCTGTAAATACCTTAAGAATTATAAATGTCAATTGAATTAAAGGAATAAATTATAAGATGGACAACATCATGAACTTTGGAATATAGTCTTTTATTATTTATTCACTATATATGTATATATATATATATATATTCATATATTTTATATTATTTTATGTATCTGCATAAAGATGTATGTATCTTTTTTCAGTATTTACTTCGACAGTGCTCAATACATAAGTAGAGCTAGCTGGTAAGTTTCACAGAATATCTATAGCAATTAAGCTACACAGAATTTTCTGCGTTTCAGCTTAGTGAGGATTCGTCAGGCTACATATATATTTTTATATATTTATGCAACGTGCAAGATTTTCACGCGTTCGAACACTCTGGATTGTCTAATGTCTGCTCCTGAATTGTTCGTTTATTAGTTGTTTTTTACCTCCATTCCTGTAACAATTTTTTTGGTGACCCGAAGGTATAGGCCTAGCAAATAACGTCAAAGCTGGCTTCGTGGCTTGGTTCGAATATTCTGATCGGCAGGAATTTTGTGTACGTATAAAGGAATAATCATCATTTAATTCTAATTATATATGTTTGTTCTCGTGTTTCAAAAGGTAGTCATTACAATAACTTTCTTGGCATTTTTGGTCAAGATCAAAGTGTAGTATCTGTTCCGGCAGATGGACCTTCTTCGCAAGAAGAGGGACGCTCGTGGCCTTCGGGCCGGGATCAAAGTGTAGTATCTGTTCCGGCAGATGCTGCAAGCTATGACTAGCTATGACTAGCAAAGACCAGATGTGGGGGCAACCCCACATGCCTGACCATTAACCAGCTCCCATTTCCCACCTCTCGGGAGCTGGTTCCCCTTTTCCCTTCCCCCTCCCTTCACTCCTCACATTAAAAATCGGCCTTGTGCCTAATTTGCTCGGTGGGGGAGCAAATAAATACCATCTGTTCTTCAGATGCTGCACTTCCATTTCTTGTTCTCTTTCGGTGGAGGAGAAATCCTTCACGACTGAGACAATTTTTGTTTTTGTACCTTTTCTCCACGTTAAAAAACGACCCTGGTGTCTAACTCTGTCCCGTGGGGAGGCATAGTAAATAGGTACAATATCGTTTCGTATTGCGACCAACACGACTGCAAAATTATGTTATTGTTGCATATTAAGTCACGTACTCACCAGATGTGTACCTTAAAAACGCTCTGGAACTCAATGAAAAGGCATTCATTGCGCTTGGATTTTTTTCAAAGATCTTATAATTTTTAAAAAATATTTGGAAAAATGTTTTTTAATTCATTATGGTTGGTACATACACACTGAGTAGGTTTTAAGTTAATGATTAACCTATATATAATGTATAGTTCGGATCGCTTACCAATCAGATTCGTTTTTATTCTTGCTTGTGAATTGAAGTGTTTATTAGCGAATGACTGTGCTTCGCTCAGAAAAAGCGTTGACTGATATCGACTTTCTATTGAATGACGCACCTTTTTATTTGTAAATGTATTGTATTAATAGTTGTATTTGCATGTATATTTGCAAATAAGCTGCCGCCATATTTATTTTCATTTGAAGGGATTAAATAAAACTAACATCAAATTCATCAATAATACTTTCTTTTTTTTTTTTTTTTTTTGCTACGCGCAACGCCCTCCTAACCTTCAATAAGATTTTCAATAGAAGTAAAAAAAAAAGCAAATATCTAAAAAAAAAAAAAAAAAAACAAAGCAAAGGGTAGAGTAGAGAGCGTTGAAAAGTTTGAATGAAAAAGAGGTTAAATCTAATTCGCATGAAATGAGGCTATTAAAATGCAAACATTCCAAAGCCTATTTTAATTGAAATCAAGAAAATTATGTAAAAATAACTGACTGATGAAATGCAATACGCTCGCTAGTGAAAAAGTGAGAAAATTTTAACAATTGTTTGTTATTCAAACTTATAAATAGACTTGCATTATATATGATCATTCATAAATTAAAATGCACTAATGTTTTCGTAAATATCTACATAATATATGAAAAAATATTTAAATAAATATTCAAATTACAAAAAAATGATTATAATAAAAACTTTTCCGCTATTTATTTATTATTTATTTATTTTTTTGCGAGATTATAATTTTATTACTGCAGTAACTAAAAACCTATATCAACTTAATACAAGGTATATATATATATATATATATATATATATATATATATATATACATATGAACAAATGATTAATAAAACATGTTAAAAGACATCTTGAAAAAGAGTTAAAAACATATTTAATTTTAAAAAAGGAAGCACAAGATAAGTGGATAGTCCTTAATCCGCGGAGTTTCGAAGAAATACTCTCCTTCTCACCAGAGGGCAGGAATTAGCAAAATGCAGGATCGGATTTTGCATATAAAAGTATTTAATGAAACTACAAGTAAGTCACAGATCTTACTTGGTTAAAAAAAGGATGAGGTAAGGGGAATACCTTTTATATATATATATATATATATATATATATATATATATATATATATATATATACATATATATATATATTAGTGTATTTAGGCAGCATTCCTTCATTCAGGCAAACATTATTAAAAACAACAGAGATACCTTGCTTAATGATTCTTTTTTTTTTTCATTTTTTCGATCTTTCGTAATATACATATATTGGACATACAAAAACAACATTGTCCCGTCGATTAACGATGCATTTGAACAGTACTAGCTCAATATACCAGCATTTAACAAATCAACATAGCTGTCCCCCCTCTAATCTTAGAAAGGTCCTCGTTGACAACACAAGGATTTTGCACCGAGAAAGTAATTGTAAAAAATTAAAAATTCTTGAAGCACTATATATAAAAACCCAGCACCCATCTATAAATAGCATTAATTTTGAAAGTAGCAATAATGTGCTGAAATGTTTAGCATGACCAGTATACGACTGGTTTTACTAACATTACCTTTTATCATCCTAATTTTTAATCGTGTTTTTTATCACTCGTAAATGTATATTTTAATCGGCTTTTCATTGACTCTTTTTATCATTCGTAACTATATATTTCACTTCTATTTTTAATATTTTATCTCCACCTGATAATGATTCAAGAAAGAATCGAAAGCGCTCGTGTGAACCATAGAACATTTGCAAATACCTTCCATCTTGAAGTAAAAAAAATCTTACGAAAGATCGAAAAAATGAAAAAAAAGAATCATTAAGCAAGGTATCTCTGTTGTTTTTAATAATGTTTGCCTGAATATATATATATATATATATATATATATATATATATATATATATTGTTCAATCAAACAATAAATGTTGATTGTAAAGTTCAAATTACAGTTTTTATTTTCTTTCTCTTATATATATATATATATATATATATATATATACGCGTGTGAGTGTGAATTTATGTATATATATATATATACACACACATATATATATATATATGGATATGTGTGATGTATAAATATATATATATATATATATATATATATAAATAGTAATCCACATACAGTACTGTTTCGCTGTTTCACAGCTCATCAGTGCGGCTAGACAGGCAACTACCTCAAGCCAGGATTGAAACCCGACCGTTTGTACGGCAGTCAAGTGCGAGGTGCCTTTTATAAGTTTCCAGACTTTTTTACTATGCGCATTTTTATTGATATTACAGTCCCTAATATCCTTTGGTGGCAATGCACTTGTTGTACCGTTCCGAAAACGTCTGGAAAGACCTATGAAACTCCTCTTATGTGAACGTGTCACTCTCTTTCGTCACAGCTTCTTTCCTCTCCTAAATTGCCTCATATTAAAAACTTCTAAAGTTCTCCTTGAGCTTAGGGAGTAATAAAAAGTCTCAGGGAGCAAGGCCTAAACTATAGGGGGGTGAGGATGCCCATTAGAACGTTTTTCCTTTCTGATTTTCTCTGACAATCGCTGGGACAAAAATTCCTGCAGATCTTACTTATCTTCAGTTTCACACGAAAAATTCTGTTTACAATTTCCACAATGACATCAAACTGTACACTTTTTTTTTTTTTTTTTTACATGAGTGTCACCACTTATCAAAGCCCAGAGGCCACTCAAGGATAAGGGTTAATAGGTATACATTAGTCATTGTGATTTTAGCATAGTAAACAGTGGGAATTTTGTAACTTGGATTACTTAGGGGGACGATTCAATTAGAACTTGTTCACATTGGACTTTTTCTTTTTTTTCATAGGTATCACCACATTATCAAGGCCAAGAGGCCACTCAAGGATAAGGGTTAAAGAGTGTACAGTAGAAATTGGACAATATAATAATCATTAGTAATGAAAATTTGTTAAATTTGATAACTTATATGGAACGGCTCATCAAGAACTTATTTACGTTAGACTTGAAGACAACCATATTGTAGTCAGCCGGAAAGCAGGAAAACGGAAGACAATTCCACAGGTGTGCAGTTCTAATAAAAAAGCTTTGTTCATGGAATCTACGTTTAGGTTTAGGCACAGATAAAGAGTGGGGGGAATTATTGATAGTGTTTACAGCTAGACGAGTGTTTCTTGTGAAAGTTTTGGGAGGGGGGACCATAGATTGAAGCTCAGTCGAACACTTTCCATGAAAATAACGATACATCAGAGACAAACTCGCAACATCTCTTCTGTGAGATAGAGGTTGCAAGGAAGAGAAAAGGACATCTCCTACGAGGCTACGAAGTCTATTTTGAACTCTATCAAGGCAGGATAAGTCCTTACTAGCAGCTCCTGCCCAGATGTGGCAACAGTATTCCATCCTTGGACGTACCTGGCTCTTATATAAATAGAGAATAGCATCAGCAGTGAGATATCTACTGGATCGATAAAAAGATCCCACCATTTTTCCAGCGGCCTTGGCAACAGATTTGATGTACGTGTTCCATTTAAGATCAGGAGTAATAGTCAAGCCCAGAAGCTTGTCAAAACTTGAGGCCTCCTGAAGACGAGAGCCATTCATTTCAATTGATGCCAGATGGGGATCAGAATGTTGATGATGTAAAGAGAGAAGCTTATTGTCTCTATAGACCCACGACGGTCGTTATCAATGAAATTCTTTATTTGGCCAATAAACTCTGACTCCTTTACCCTTTCCATATCTCTCCTTATATCTCACAGTCTCCCTACATTCCTTGAATCTCTTATCCTCCTCAAAAACTGATGCTCGATTCATGCAAGATGGTCACAAAAGCAGACTGAGGCCTTCCATCAGGTTCTGTGGCATTGTTTCCAAGTTTAAAACAGACTTTTATTACGTATCGTTCTTCTAAAGTGTCCTCACATCGAGAATGCCTTTCTGAAATTCACGAGCTGTAACAACCAGTCTTTAGTAGGATTATTCTAGTTCCTGCTGTAGCTGTTCCTTTGAACATGGAATCATTAATAGTCAGACATCTCATAAGATGCATAGCAAAACTATACTGAATTTTTAAGGGTCTACGGCAATTTTAAATGCCCGTACAAAACATTCTGGCACCTCGTATATATATATATATATATATATATATATATATATATATATATATATATATGTGTGTGAGAATCAGAATGTTTCGATAAATATCGATAATCTTTATTCGAAAAATTCAATAAAAGAAGAAAACAGACGACTTTGACTAAAGTTAACGACTCATAGCCTAACATCACAGGTGTATTTGAGAAGTTTTATTACCGCACAAGTAGAAAGGTTCGGCATATAAAATCAACGCTATTTTTATATGACATTTGGAGGGGGGGGGCTTTTGCAATAAATATTTCTGTTTAGAGCACAATTGCACCATGATACTTGACTTTTGCATTTTAAACTTTAATTAAAGCAATTATATAAACAAATTTTATAAAAACAACAGTATGTTCTCTGTGGACTGCAATGTACTGTGGATTAAGTCACTGCGATGAGGCATGTGAAAATTCCTCAGTGCACCATGGTGAGTTCCTAATTGAGCAGGAAATTAATCGATCTGATTAAAAAATGTGCGATTCTACCGATTTCGATGACACTAAAATATGGAAGTGTGTAACATTCGTGTATCCTAATTCAATTCCGGGCAACGTCAGGTTTCCTTGCTAGTATATATATATAAAAGTAAAATTGTCAGTGTGTCAGTCTGTGTGTGTACATTTCCCTACTAAATTACTCTGTCAATTTTCAGTCTACAGACTCGAGATTTGGGAAAATCTTTTTAATCGGTTTTCGGACAGAAATTTGGTTGTCAAGAGGTCAAAGTTCAACGATTTGACCTTTTAAAACAAACTCCTTTAACAATTTTGGGTCTAAACACTTGAAATTTTAGATGCAGGTTCTTGTGAACACGGATCAAACTTTTAAACTTGATTTGAGACCCCAAAAAATAAATATTAAGAGATCAAAATCAGGGTCAAAGTTAAAAAAACAAAATTGACTTCTTCAGCCAATTTTGAATCTAAAAATTTGATATTTTACATAAAGTGTAATCAGACATAGGCCAAGCATTTTAATTGTTTTTTTTTTGGCCAAAGTTTCGACTGCACAGGGGTCAAAGTTCAAAAGACTTGATCTTTGCGGTCTCTAGCAAACTATTCAGTTAATTCTCGGCTAAACATTTGAAATTTTACATAACGGGTATTCAGACATGCAATCAGCCTTTAATCAGTTTTTGAAAAGAAAACTTGACTGCCAAGAGATCGAAGTTTTAAGAGTTGATCTTTGAAGACTCTACTAAACTCCTCCGTCGACATTCGCTCTAAGCATTTGAAATTTTAGATGCAGGTTACCTTGACATCGGTCAAACTCTTTGATATATATATATACATATGCAAAAAAAATTCCATGGTTTAACAAGACACACCTGAAGAAGGTCGGAGGTTACGTCGACCGAAACGTTGTTCGAATAACACCCAAGATGAAAACAGCATATAAATTATGCGAATAATATATCTTCATAACTAAATATCAGAGACACCATATATTTATGGTCATCCGAACCTATAAACGTCCTTGCTAGGCTAGTTAATCGCTATCCTGTTTGAAGCGTATCTCTTATTTACTTTATTTCTCTCTCTCTTTCTCTCTCTCTCTCTCTCTCTCTCTCTCTCTGTTGTTACTTTTCTATAATAAAACCCCATTGAACCCGCTCATCTGGCATTATAGTCAGAGTGGTCTGTAATGAGACCGGGGTTCAATCCTCAATAATGTCATATGTAAGACTTTAAAAATGGTACTTAATGCCCACGTGGTAAACGTTCAGGATTATAAACGGGGAATCAAGGGCAAGTAGAGTAATCCTAGGAATTAATGGAACCATCTCCTTACAGCTAGGTGTAGCAGCTAATAAAAACGGAGCCTTCGGGTCCCCCTTACCTATCACCGGCCACTTATTGTTTCATTATGATACTCCGGTTCAATACTGTAGGCTTGTGTCACTTTTTTCCTATCGACTTATTTTTTTCCTATCTATAGCCTTGGTCCTTTCAAGACTATGGTCAATATGCATATCTTGTCTTTCGGTTTTTTTTTTTTTTAGTTCTTTATATCAAGTGACTTCATGTCTTGTCTGGCTCGATTTCTAGAAGATTAAAAAATAAATAAACATCTAATATTTAAAATGCATGAAGGGCTGAGTGGTTAACGACACACACTAAAAATTTGAGTGTGCCAAGTTCGAATCCATATCGTTCCACAAAAATGCGTCCATCAAACCACACTTGAACTTTTGTCTAACCTTTTCTATAATTAAAAGCGGGGTAGGGCGCTCGGCTTTGCCCGGACGTAAAATACGCTTAAATATGATATTTTAATTGTCCAGATTTCCTAAATATAATTATAAAATCGTGATTTAAAAAAAAGTATTTAAGTGCCATCAGCTAGAATCGAAACCGAAACTGTAATATTTAAAACTGGTGACGTCACCACTGTACCAACGTGACATGCGTATAAACCGATTAAAATTAAAGAAATAAACTAAGATAAATGTACAAAATGTTTAACGAATTTAAAAAAAATATTGACCCATTTTTGACCCATTAAAAACAATTTTAACCGACTAAAGACCCATAAAAGAACGGTCTGTAGAAATTTCAATCATTTGATTCCCTTAGCGCCGCTCTGCGACTTTTAGTTTCGGAGGAGATAGAGTTTGAAAATACGGAACTGACAGACAGATGGACAGAGGGACATATAGCTGTTTATATATTAGATTATTATGACATGTTTTCTAAAATTACCTTATATCTATTTCCCGCTTCTTTTGTTTCAGCTTATTTGATTCCTTTGTCTAGTGATCTTGTTAATTCGCTGTTTCGATACCCCATTATAATACAGTCTTTTTTTTTTAAAGAACTGCAGACTTTTGGAATACTCTTTTTGCTGACAGGTTTCTTTCTAGTCATAGCCTTGGTATTTTCAAGACCACGCTCAGTAGGTATCTCCTGCTTTTGCGATAATCATCATTCGTTTCTGTTAGCTCTTTACATCAAGAGACTTCATGACAGGTCTGGAGCAAACGCTCACCCACATTTTAAAAATAAGAATCAGAGGCTTATAAATCTTTAGGGGGTTTACGGTAGCAAAATGGTTAACGACACGGATTTCAAACGTGGGTGTACCCAGCTCGAATCCAGTTTGTTCTATAGCGCTTTCATCAAACCCATACTTGACCTTGTGCCTAACCTCCTGAAAAAGAGGTAAATAAAATAAATGCATATTTATACAGCAATGCAACACAAAAACCCCAGAGGGTAGACGAATATTGAATTACTTGGCATAAAATACTTCCCTATTTGTTTAGATTTTTCATTTTGTAAACTTTCGTTTCATTCTTATTTTATATCTTGGGAAAAAGCTATTTAAAATAATTTACTGTTCATTTTTTTTTATCTTAAGGGTAGAAATGTTAAACGTTTTTTCCCTGATCCGATTTCATGTGTAGGACTTGCAGAATTCGGTTCACAGCGAAATCATTAACACTAAATATGGGCCGGGCCATATTTCGCCTGCAGTACGTTTTAGGCCATAAAATAAGAAATATAGCGACAAATAATCAGACTGAAAACTTGACAAATCTTCCTTGGTATGAATTCCAGATAAACACGCGCGCGCACGCACGCACTCCCCCCATCTCTCTCTCTTTCGCTCTCTCTCTCACTCACTCTCTCTCTCTCTCTCTCTCTCTCTCTCTATATATATATATATATATATATATATATATATATATATATATATATATATATAGTTTTTATTGTTGGAGAGCTATTGGCTGCACATTAGCAAACGTGTTTCAATGACAATGCTTTTGCGATCCACTGTGGATGGTTTTTGGCCTGATGAGGTGATTTTCCCTGCTAGGGGGTCATTGAAACACGTTTGCTAATGTGTAGCCAATAGCTCTCCAACAATCAATATATTGCTCTGTTTCATGTATTGAGCACTCTTTGGAATGACATATTGTGTTGTTGGTATGAGTTACTGAAAAATTCTACCAACAGTAAATAATATATATATATATATATATATATATATATATATATATATATAATAAATTAGTAATTTAACTTCTATGACGTGAAATGTTTAAGTTTGAAATCTAGAGATTTATTAAATTCAAGACAAAGAATACATTTCAATAAGTATAACTCCTTAACCTATAAGTTTTCGATGTCTACCCATCTCATCAGAGGAGAAAATATTAGCAAAAATTATACTTATTATTACCTAATTTGCTAAATACAATAAACATAGAAAAGCAAAATTAAAAGTTTTTAAAGTTTTTATAACATGGACTAAGGGAAATTATATATTTGTTCACAGTGAAAAGGATATTGAATTTCGTATCCAAATTGTATGGTAAAATCCGAAGTGACAGTCTTTGGTAGCAGTGAGGTAAAGAAGTCCAATCCGTATTTTGAATCTTCAACGGCACAAGGTAAAAATTATCAAAGTATACTTACGCAGATAGATATGAAAAGTCTTTATTAAAGTTTGTGCCTATTTCTATTCTATGGAGGCTAGGCGCGAACGCAGACCCCACAATTATATTGTACCATCGCTATTTAAGTTAAAACATACTTATCAAAGTATTATTATGTACATCTATGTCAAAAACACTTATAAACGTTTTTTTTTAATTTTTTTATTTCTTATTTCCATACTTTGTGGACCAGGCGCGTACGCAGACCCCACAATTTTAATGAATCATCATTATGCCAGATCAAACATACCCATTCCTGTGTCTCGATACATCTTCTATCATTATATATGATCAGTTTTCTATAATAGTCAACCATATAGGAGCCTATTCGTGACCAGACATACACACAGATGTTCAGCTTTATATTATATATATATATATATATATATATATATATATATATTGCTGACCACTCCAAGTCAAAAATATTGGACGGGTCATATTCAGATTGATCTTTACCTCATTGGCTGTACCCGTGCCCCTCCTGCTGCTAATCCTACCCGCCCTACACTCATGTTTCCATCATTCACACTGAAGAAGACCGAAAGATCGGTCGAAAATGATGCACTCTTGAAATAAACATTTTCGCTTTCTACGTAAGGATTTTTGTATTCCTACACGTCAACACATAAAAAATAAATACAGAAAAAATATAAACATTTAGACATTTTTCGTATTTACTTTCTATCCATATACCCCCCACACACGCACCCATACATATTAGGTTGACAAGAAGGTTCTTGTAGAATTTTTAAATTTTGATTTGAAATGATGTATTTTCAAATAAGAGTTCGTTATAATACCTTTACTTTATATATCATTTTAAAAAGCGTTTTCGCTCTATCTAATCGATTAACTAACAATTATTTCGATACAATTATGCCTCCTTTCCAGAACGTTGAATACAAGATGGAAAAAAAGCAAATTCGCACAGTCTTCATATTTCAATTCAAACTAAGCTGAAAAGCTGCTAACAGAGCTCGCGATATCAATGAAACGTTTGGCCCAGAAACCACTACTGAACGCACAGCACGATGGCGAGTAGAGGCCTTAAGATTATGAGCGTAGTGGTCGGCCATCAGATGTTGAGGCCCTGTCGGTGGGGCATTAGAATACACCGACTGCCTCCCTGCAGAGGGTAAAAGTCCCTCAATGGGGGTCCTGGATATGACCTTAAACTATATCCAGTGGTGAGGCCCCAGCTTGGGGGCTTTGGGGAGTGTGGAGCCACCCTTTAATTACCATTGCTCCCAGGTCCACTCTGACCCGGAGTGGTAGTACCTGTTAGGGTTCCAACTATGGGTTAAATAGAAACCGACTTGAAAACAACAAACATATTCTATTAAAAAAATTTTCTTCAAAATCTTTGGATTCGGCATTAAATAACCCGAAAAGGGTTGATATGCCGTAAAACAAAAACAACCAACCAACCAAAATCAGATGTTGACAAGAATCAACTAAGAACCTTATTCGATGTCATTCCACGCATAACTGTTGGATAACTTGCTTCTTAATTCGAAGTAATGTATATGATGATTTCCAACCACTTGAGAGAGATTGGAAGAAAAAAAAAGCTTGATAAATGGGTGGCTCACAAATTGACCGCCAACCAAAGAAACGCCGTTATGAAACTCTTCCTTCTTTTAGGCAACCAGAACGACGAATTTCTCGACCGGGTTTAGACTTGCGATGAAAAGTGGGTTCTGTACGACAATCAGCGATGTTCAGTTCAGTGGTTAGACGCCGACGGAGCTCCACGACACTTTCCGTAGTCAGAGTTGCATCAAAAGAAGTCATGCTAACTGTTTTTATGGTCTGTGGCCGGTCTCATCCATTGCAGTTTTTGGCGAAACCATTACGGCGAAGATGCATAAATAAATGGATAGAATGTATCAGAAACTTCAGCAATAACACCCAGCATTAGTCAACAGAAAAGGCCTCATTTTTCTCCATGACAATTCCCGACGGCACGCTAATAAATCAACATCATAGAAGTTAAACAAACGCTCCAGACTTCTTCATTACTGACTAACTCTTTTTCGAGCTTCTCGACAACTTTCTGAGAGAAAAATGCTTAAAATCCTGAGCAATATCTGAAACGCTTTCAGCGACTTCATTACCACCAGAATGCAAGGGTTTTTTTTTTCTTTTTTAGTTACTGGCATAAACACACTTGCTTTGCGTTGGTAAAAGTGTATTGATTCTGATGGTACATATTTCGATCAATGAACTTTTGTTCAAGCCGAGATATGTTCATCTGAATGTAAAGGCTACAAGCCACAAAAACTTTCTTGCCAATCTGACACACACACACACACACACACACACACACACACACACACACACACACACACACACACACACACATTGCTGATTGCTTTTGTGCTATGAAACGGATACTGTCAAGAATTGTAAGTGTAAACTGAATTAAAGGAATAAATTGTAAGATGGTAAACATCATGAAATTCGGAATATAGACTTTTGTTATTCATTCATTATATGCTCTGTAATTACATTGAGCTTCTTAAATAAGGATTAGTGTGTATAAAAAGAAATATAAATGAATAAAGAATATTTCCACACACACACACACACACACACACACACACACACATATATATATATATATATATAAAAAGATGTTGTAAATGTGATAAAGGATGTTGAAATGGAAGTCTTTATATATATATATATATATATATATATATATATATATATACGTGTATGTGCGCGCGTGTGTGTGTAGTGAGGTAAACATACACCGCCGAGAAAGAGAAATATCATTTGGATTTAAACCCGCTGGTACTAATGTTGTTCCCATCTGTAATATTTACATAAATATTACGCATTGCGTTTAGTTTCGTCGGGCAGACTTTTGTGTGACGAGACGGATATATATTTATGTAAGATACGCATTTGCCTTTATTATACAGTTCTGCATACTTATCCGTTCACTTCAGAAATAAATTACTTTCTTGTTCACGCGTTTCTTAAACGTTTTTACAGATGCGTACTATTTAACGGGTGTAATTGTTTTGTGAACGTTGATTCTGTTTGTGGTTGAAACCAAATTCCTGTAAGTGTCCAAGAAAACCCCATCCAAGTGTTAGGAATGCGCTATATTGCGTAAGAATTTAGAACTGGTGAAAAATCTTAACTAAAGCGCTGAAGTGAACAAAAGCCTGCATAATTATAGCGATAAGTTCCGGCAGATTTAACACGCGGGCAATGCAATACGTCAGTTTTTCTTAGTGTATTTTTCCCCTTCTCTTTCCCGCGTTCTTTTTTTCTCTGTCTGCCTGTCTCTCTCTCTCTGTATATATATATATATATATATATATATATATATATATATATATATATATATATATATATATATGTACACACACGCACACACACACATACATACATACATATATATATATATATATATATATATATATATATATATATATATATATATACCAATTGTGCAGTAGGTTCCGAGTGTCGTTTCGGCGGTCGGGTTTCGACCTTGCTTGAGGTAGTTGATTGTCTAGAAGCACTGATGAGCTGCGAAGTAGTACTGTATGTGGATGAATATATATATATATATATATATATATATATATATATATATATATATATATCTATAGAAAGAGAGAGAGAGACAGAGAGAGAGAGAGAGAGAGAGAGAGAGAGAGAGAGAGAGAGATAACTTTTTATTTCTTGATCTCAGTAAAAGACTTCATCATACTCTGGAATTACCGAATACGGTTTCTTTTTCATTTTTATAAACATTCTACAAATATTGTTATTGCATTTTATGATTGCTGTCCTAAAATGTTGTTTTATAATATGTTTAAACCAGCGAATTTTTAACATATTTCTTTCCACTGAAGAGAAAATTTTTTATTCTTTGAAACTCTGTGAAATAATGATTTATTAATAATCCTTGTTTGAAGTATTCTGTCGAAAATAAATTTTACATGTAAATTTTCGTTTACAGTTTTTACGTATGTTTCTTATATATATATATATATATATATATATATATATATATATATATATATATATAGTAAAAATGGTAATTAATAAAAAAATGAGAAAGTGCTCAATACTGTTGTAGAGAAAATATGCGTTTTATTTTTTATCACCGTCTTTTTTTCTGTCCAGTTACATTTGTGTTTCAGCTACGCGACCGTTTTTTGGCCGTTATGTAGCCTCCTCAGACTTTAGAGAAAAGAAGGTTCGTAAACGAACCTTTTTCTGTAATGTCTGAGGAGGCTACATAACGGCCATAAAACGGTCGCGTAGATGAAACAAAAATGTAACTGAACAGAAAAAAAAGCTAATAAAAATAAAACGTGTGTATATATATATATATATATATATATATATATGTATATATATATGGGCATATGTAAATATATAAGTTTATGTAAATATAAGTATATATATAAGTATATATATATATATGTATATATATGGGCATATATATGTATATAAGTATATATATAAGTACCTATATATATTTATATATATATGTATATATGTATATATATATATATATGTATATATATGTATATATGTATATATATGTGTATATATATATGTATATATATGCATATATACATGAATATATGTATATATATGTGTATATATGTGTATATAAATATATATACTTATATATATGTATATATATACTTATATATACATATATCTATACATATATAAACATGCATATATATATATGCATATATATATATATATGTATGCATATATACGTATATATACATATATACGTATATGTACATATGTCTATGCATATATATATATACATATATTTACATATATACATATATATACATATATACAGATATCCACATATATATACATATATATATATACATACATATATATATATATATATATAGGGAGGGAGAGAGAGAGTGAAACAGACAGACAGAATATAAATAGATACATAGTGTAATACAATTCTTTCAAGTTCCAAGTTTTCTCAGGTGGTGATTTATGACTTCAAAAGGTATTCATTTTAATATTGTTTCGTATTGCGAATCAAAAGTTTACAAAATTATGTTATTGCTGCATTTTTAGTCACGTACTCATCAGACGTTTACCTTAAAAAAAAAAAACTTATAAAAACACCATTTTGAACAATTTAATTCGTCCGTATAATCAACTTTGAATTTTGAACTTTGACCAAATTTATTTAATATTTTTTCATTATAAACACTTAATTTATGAGAAAGATTTTTAAAAAATCCATTAGTATATACCAACCGAGTATGTTTCAAGTTAATGATTAACAGGGGAGAGGGCTCATATTGGTCCCATAACGATGGTGATGACAATTCTGATGGGAAGACATTTATTTATTTATATATATATATATATATATATATATATATATATATATATATATATGGTTTTAAATAAAATAGAAGGCGGAAGTTTCTCGAGAGCTCTTTCGGCTATCATCTCTTCCGGGGTAAATCGATAGCAATCTAAATAGTATTGTGACAGAAATAAAGAGTTCTATTGGGGAAATTCATTTAATGTGCCAACGTACGGGGACATTAAATTTATTTACGTTAAAAAACGATTAAAAATGTTGGCACAACGAGGGAGAAAAAAAAAATATATATATATATATATATATTTAAATAAGTGTCTTACGGTACAAAACTTATAGAGCGCTTTAAAAAAGATCGGGAAGACTCTTGGGGCCGCTGTCATGAACAAGCTCATCAAGAGTCAATCGTTGAATTGCTATCAAGTGTAAAATAAATGTCACGCAAGAGCGAAGACTTAAGTGAGGATTACTTATAAAATTATAACGAATGGATGAAATGAAAAGAAAATTATATAT
>NC_136509.1:21933784-21996284 GCF_053919585.1 Euprymna scolopes | reverse complement strand
AAATGAACAAACATAGAAAAAACGCTAGACGAGCGTTTAAGACTCAGAATTTCATATTTAAAAAATATCGTTTTAAAACCGACGCTAATAGATTATGATTATGGAAGAAAGAAAGAGAGAAAGTGTGTGTGTGTGTGTGTGTTTGTGCGTGTGCGTGTGTGTGTTTTCTTTGTCGCCGAAGAGATTATACCGATTTTCCACAGTATATTATTACTGTTTTCGGTGTATCGAAACCAATAGAACGACCTTGAAATATGTTTATATAGTGTCATAATATATATATATATATATATATATATATATATATATATATATATATATATATATACTAGGAAAAGTACCCGTCGTTCACTGGGTTCAAAAACAGCCTACAGAAAATGGACTCTGATTTATGAAAGTATGCTAGGTTGTGAAAAGGAAGCGTTGTAATGAGTTAGCTTCGAATTTGGGGGTATCAAAACCAAAGCAAAATATGATGAAAGTAAAAATAAAATAGATAAAACCCATAATTTATTATACCATACCTGTTCACACTGAAACACTTATCACAATATTCTGTGGATCTATATTAAAAAAAAACTTGTGATATATTTCCATTCTATGGGGGTCTGACGCGAACGAACACCCCATAATTTTATTATACCATATTTCTTCAAACTGAAACATAATTATCGAAGTATACTTACGCAGATAAATATGAAAAGTCTGTATTACAGTTTGTGCTTATTTCTATTCTATGAAGGCCAGGCGCGTACGCAAACCCACACTTTTATTATACCATCCCTATTTAAGTTAAAACATACTTATCAAAGTATTATTATGTACATCTATATCAAAAACACTTGTAAAGTTTTGTTTTTTTTAATTTCTTATTTCGATACTTTATGGACCAGGCACGTACGCAGACCCCACAATTTTAATGAATCATCATTATGCCAGATCGAACATACCCATTCTGTGTTTCGATACATCTTTTATCATTATATGTGATCAGTTTTCTACATATATAGGAGCCTATTCGTGACCAGACACACACACAGACGTTCAGTCTTATATATATATATATATATATATATATATATATATATATATATGGGTAGTTTTTTGTTTATATCCGTTAGAAGCGCTGAGTGAAATTTGAAGAATGAAACATGTATAAATACATTTTAAAAAAAATATTGTCAAAGGAGTCTTACTCCGAAATATATTTCTTTAAAAATAAACACCCGTTTATTTTATAAAAAATTCCGCGTTGCAGTTTTGGCTTCAAATGTATTTATACATGTTTTATTCTTATATATATATATATATATATATATATATATATATATATATATATATATATCGTTTAAACTTCATTAATATCTTATATAAGTATTTGAAGTTTATAAAGGGTTTTATACAGTGTTGGGACAGTTAATCGGAATCGATATTGGAATCGCAAAAATTGGAACTTTAGGTGTATCAGAGTCGGTATTGGAATCGGTATTGGAATCGGAAAAATCCAGTCTTATTTCTTACCTCAATAATTATTCCTTTACTTGTTGCTTCTATTTGATTCGTTTTTCAAAAAATCTCCGACTGAGCAATGATAAAAGAATAAATATTTATTGATTTGAAACTGTCAGTAAAACTAAAATCGATAGATCGCCATTCGTAAGGGCATTGTTACGTTTGAGAAAACATCTGCAAATTTAACAGGTTTTTCGGTAATCGTGAAAATAAAAACTGTATGATTAAATATTTAGAGATACATAAGAATCGAAATCGGTAATTCTATCTGAATCGGGACAATATTTAAACCGTCCTATCACTAGTTTCATCTCCCTAGGTCATTTAGTAGTGTAAGCATGTATATATAAGGCACATATAGGACAATGTAGATATTCAGGGAAACTTCCATTGTCTTCTGCAGATTAATTTATAAATATGATTTGAATTTCTACACGAATATGGTACATGTTATATCCTCTTAGTGTGTTACTCTAAAGTGGGCATGGGCTGGATTTGAGCCACTAATTGCTGAGAGGGGAGAATAGACAAATTAAGAGGAAATAGCTTAGAATAAACAAAGAAATCGGAAATATCCTGCAATCAGCAATAGATAGGAAATAGCAAATAATAACAATAGAAACCTACTGATAAAACAGGGAAAGGCAGCTTCCAGTAGCCAGTGTGGGGTGGGCGATCTGATAGACCAAAACAGAGGAGACAGGCTGTTGACATCTAGATGCGCTAGACGGTGGAGGGAAGTTGGACAGTTAGAGTTTAGGTCTAGATGCGCTAGACGGTGGATGGAAGTTGGACAGTTAGAGTTGAGGTCTAGATGCGCTAGACGGTGGATGGAAGTTGGACAGTTAGAGTTGAGGTCTAGATGCGCTAGACGGTGGATGGAAGTTGGACAGTTAGAGTTGAGATTTAGATGCGCTAGACGGCGGATGGGAGTTGATAACGACTACAGTTGAACAGTTATAGAGTTGACTGTGAAATTGAGACGTGGACAATTTTAGAGTTGACTGTGAAACAGAGATAGACGAATGTAACATCAATAGAACGGGGAGAAGGCACACACACACACACAAGTCCAACAGTCAAGTTATATGTGAACATTGGCGTTTGTTTTTCTTTTCCTTGTTCATATTTATACTTTTGTGAAACCACGCGTGTGTCCCCACCGACAGTCGCCAGCGAGAAAATGACGATCCGCCCATGAACGAAAAATTCACGGTACACGACGTTGGGAGTCGGCGATCTGACGAGGGAGACACAATAGAACGAGTGAACGTAGAGATTTTGGGATCATAAAATTGTCTTTATTGAATTTTACATAAGAATATACTTTTAGATGTTTGTCTAATCTTTGTTTTTATGAGAAAACAAACATCATGCACACATACTGTTGTGTCTGCACAAATAATTAACAAGAACACGGAAAGTAAAGGTATAACAATAATATATTAGGCAGAAAAGTTATATACATCTTTACATGTCTTCAGATATACTTCAGTTGGAGATATTCCGGCAGGTGGCGTGTTGCATGTCTCACTGGAGGCAACATAGGCGTCTTGCCTATTTGGCGGTCGTTGCAGAACTTCGCCGGTAGTGGTGATTAATGCCTTTATATATCTCACTCACCCACTTATGTTAATTAGTGAGCGTCTCCACAACACATACACACAGACATTAGGTTTTATGTATGGAAGATTGAATTAGGACTTTATTTAATTTACTTGATATTTTGCTTGGCACAGCTATTTATTTCAGGACTTTGAATATTATTTAAGAGAGATATTTTTATGTCTCGTATTAAAATATAATTGATCATTTTGGCATTTCTTATTTAATTTATTTACTTATTAGAAAAGTGGTAGTAGGCTCGAACCCGTACCGCGAAGGAGGAAAAAAAGGTGAATAAAGTGACATCTTTGCATCGCCAAACCAGAAATGACGAATGTTAAAATTAAGGCCAGTCAATCGAAATGAGGGATGACTTTCGAAAATATCGGCGCAAAAAGCGAACCCTCTTTGTCGAAAAGTGTCCAGTTGAGGATGATGGAATTAATGTTTTTAGCCAATATTTCGATATTCGTCCCCCAAAGGGTTGGGCTTCAAAACGGCACCAATCTAGTGAAAATCAGTCGTATCTGTCGAAAGTTTTAGGCAAACATACATACACACATACATACATACGTACATACATACATATATACATACATTTAAATAGACACGTGATATTTATATTATAGATAACTAGGACTAGAACAACAGCATATTATTTTCATTGTTTTGACTCTCGAGTGTGTATCCGTTGGTATATGCTTTTATATAGAATGATATGGTTCACGGTTGATTAACTGTGCCTACCTCTGTCTCATATATACTCGAGTGAAAAAACAATGAAAAGAATATGCTGTTGTCATAGCGCTACTAAAAGCTAAACACTTATTAAGGTCCAAAGTAATATGATAAGTTAGAGGATTGGGTTATGTACGGACACAAATTCTGTTGTGTTTGCTTTAATCAACCACACCTCATAACTCCACAAACCGCCTATCGCTCTTAGCTATATCTATATGTTCAATAAGTTTCCAGAATTTTTTTAGCTATATCTATATGTTCAATAAGTTTCCAGAATTTTTTGTACAGGAATTTAAAATTGTCGTAGACTCTGGAAAATTCAATATGTTATTGCAATACGTCTTATGGAATGACTGACTAATTTTTATGATTTTTCGATTAAATGAACAGACACAGCAGCAATTGGAACACACTCTACTAAAACCTAATTGCCACAGCTGGTGAATTTAAAAATTGCAATCTGGACGTGATGACACTTTAGAAGTACAATATGCAATAAAACTCTGTTTTATACTTGGAAAAAGGACACAGAAACGAATGGAATGCTTCAGACTGCTTTTGGACCATCTTGCATGAATCCAGCATCAGTTTCTGAGTAGCATAAGAAATTCAATGACGGCAGGGAGTCTGTGATGGATGACAAGATGTGTGGACGGAGTAAAGAAGTCAGAACACTAAAGTTGATTGGCCAAATAAAGAATTCCATGGATAAGGGCTGTGGTGTGTCCCTAGAGACAATAAATACACAGTTTGATGTCAGTGTGGGAACTCTAACACAGTTATTCGTGAGGAACTGAAGATGCGGCATATTTGCGAGAATGCATCAGTTCACAACTCCGTCATTGTCACAGACTATTTGACCAAGATGAGCAGCAAGAAAGTTTGTCACCATCCCTATAGTTCAGAGCTTGTGACTTTTACTTATTTCCTAAGGAAAACCTTAGAGGTTATCGTTACGAGACAATTGAGGAGATAGAAAAGGCTGTGACGAGAGTCATTGAGACGCTCACACAAGGCGACTTCAACGGGGCCTATCAGATCTTGTTGGAACGGTACAACAAGTGCTTACTCCGAAGAGGACTAGAGTTTCGTGCGCATACTATCAATAAAAGTGCCCATGCAAAAAAAACAAAAAAACTCTGGAAACTTATTGAAGGCACCTCGTATCTTGCCTCTCTTCTCTCTATGTAGACTGAACCACACTCTACTAATATTATTGTTTATTTTGAAAGAGTTATCTCCCTTTTTTAGCATTTCTATCGAAATTATATATTGTGCACACGATAAAAAAATGTTTGTTAACTTGATGACAGTATAATATTTTACTTTTAAAGATTCTTACAGTAAAGAGCATTATTCATGCTATGTTTTTTTAAAACATATTTTAGATTAAGATTAGTTCATCGTGTTGTTTGGAGTCTGTGGACTACTATACTCATCTTGATCGTTATTTTAACAACATTGCGGTCGCTGTAATCTCCGACCTTCTTCAGGTGTATCTTGACAAAACTCTGGAATCTTTCTATTGAACTAATTAACTTGCATACAATTTTGAACGGAACCGTTTATTTAATCCACAAGGGTAGTATGTTTCGTTTCATAACTCGGCAGAACTCCTAAGTAATTCGCAATTATAATTCGATTGTCGCCCGCACTGATGATTGAACCTTCAACATCCAGAAAAGTGTCACGTACCAATGAATTTTACCAAATACTAAATCCAATACAGAAACAATGTAACATTATAGATAGAGGATAAGAGTAAAATAAAAAGAAGCATTGCATATGCTGGACGACGATCACAAAATTAAACACAATATGTAAACCATTATATATATATATATATATATATATATATTCCTCATCTTGGTTGTTATTGTCACAACGTTTCGTCCGTTTTGCCCTCCGGCCTTCGTCAGGTGTTTTGTATCGAACTGGGGAACCGTTTGTTAGGAGTCTCGAACCCAACCCTTTATTATTATTACGGGGGTACCGTGTTCGGACTCCAGCTAGGCTTTCGGACATAGTTGCTGATTCTCTATTTTAAATGTTACTTTTTCACTGCCTTCGTTCAGGATTGAACTCAGCACCTTTGGGTAACTGTAAACTTTTATACAACGTCTAGGACCCCTCGGCCATATGTTACTGGGACAATTCTTAGTTGGTTTTTGTTAATGTTAAACCTATGTTGCTATTCAAGGTTTTCTCTCTCTATCAGACGTGTCCAAATTGCATTCAGCTCTATGCTTGGTTTGCTCAGTAGGTTGCTATGTCCGAGCATGTGAGCTGTTTCTTTAAGTTTTCTCACTTTCCAGTGGGTCTCTCTGTTTATTATTTTTTACTTCATTCCATAGGAGGCGATGTTCCCCTCTCTCCATCCAGACATGGTTGGCTATACCCGATTTTTCCGTCTCCCTTTAGTTACCCATTATATACCTTATATATATATATATATATATATATATATATATATATATATATATATATATAGGTACAAAAACGCTACAGCGCTTTGAAAATAATATACGAAAAAAAAACCCCTGGGAACTCCTTTCACCAACAAACTCATTAGGAGTTAATCGTTGGTTTCAATTCATGCAAAAAACTAATTAAATTTTCACACAAGAGCAAATACTCGGGGATATACGTATAGGAGTTTTAAAAAAAAGCGAATGGGAATTCGTGTGAAATATAAAAGTACAATTAAGATGGAGAGAGTATGAGAGCGATTAAAATATGTTTCCGAGCAAGTTTAATAATTTAACAAATTTTCTGTCAGCAAAGAGAAGGCTTGCGCGAAATAATTGAGACTGGCTCCAAAATCTTTAAATGATTTTGAGAGCCCGATGCTATTTTCTGAAACAGTCCATTTTATAGGCATTGTAACAAGCTGGACTTTTAATAAGACGTTGGCTAATGACATATTCAAAGGAAGAAGAGGGGATGACAACGACGTGGCTTGCCCAGTCTAATTTCTTTAGGTATATGCTGGTTAATGTGTGACAATTTAATTCGTTTTTTTTTTTGTTTTTATTATTGCATATGTTGACAACCAACGATTAGCTCCTGATGAGTTTGTTGGTAAAAGAGGCCCCTAGGGTTTTTTTACGTATATTATTTTCAAAGTGATCCTTACAGTTACACTAGCCAGCTAGAAAATGTGCCAGCGGATCTGAGTTCCACAGGCGAGCAGTTCTAGGAAAAAGAATCTTTATTCATAGAATCTACGTTCAGATTTAGGCACAAATAAAACGTAGGGGAAATTTTTGGTAATGATTGTAGCTGGACGAATTATTTTGTGAATGTTTGACCTGATGGCACCAGGTATTGAAGCTTAGACAAATACTTGCTGAAATATTATCGTTTTTTATTTATAAATCTGTTCTTAAAATAAGCCTTTGTTAACTATTCTGTACTTTTAACTAACAATTGAATAAACAGATGCTACTGTATAAATTGATTTTAACTGTAAACCCATATCTAAAAATTAATAACCCGGTCGGTAAACTGCAGAAGTATTGAGCACATGTCTTATTAGTTCTTAAAGAAATGTTTCAAAAACCGAAACAAACAATTCTAAATATCGTGACTGAATTAATTCCTTAGAGGAATAAACAAAAGAAATAATTAATCCATGAAATTTGGAAACAAATGCATAAGAATTCAGGGTAATGGCTTAATTAATTTTTGTCATAAAAATACTTTCGACCTAAAAGTATAATTAAGGAGAAAAAAAGTGTTTCGAGCTCAGCACTCAAAAACATTCGAATAATTTGGTCTTTGAAAAACAAAGAAAATATCAGAATGAAATGTTTAGTACAGTTGAACTACAAGCAAAATACGAAAGGAAACAGATGTAAAAATAATACCCTTCCCCCTTTTCTAGATTACAGTCATCTGCTCATTTATCAAAATGGCAAGAATGTTCGCTAATGAGCTAGGGGATCGGGGCTCAATTCTTGGTCGAGTCATACCAAAGACTAAAAAAAAAAAAAAAATGGTATTTGATTCCTCCTTGCTAAACCCTCAGCATTGTAAGCAGAAGATCAAGCGTAAGTGGAGCAACCATGGGAACTGAGTGGGAGCTTCCCCTACATCTCGATGTTACATCTAATTAAAACGTTGCCTTTGGGCCCATCCATAGCCTTGAGTCCCTGAAAGGGCATAGACCATTTACAACTTTTGTAGATGCTTTGTAGCGAGGAGTTCTTTTTACAGGGTAAGGGTGCTGGCCCCAAGCCCAACCTTCCGAGAAGGTACATACAGCTTCTAGCCTTCCCAAATGGTCACCTATCTGGTACTGGTCAGGCTCAACGTTGCTTAAATCCGGTGATCTGGCGAGAGGCGGTGTGTTTACGTGATTGTGCCGTACAGCCTTTGAGTCGCCATCTACGATATTTGACCACTTTTTAAGTACAGTTTGTCCTGATCTTTTTTCTCTAATTTTTCGAAACTATTCCTGGTGCTCTTTTTATTACTGACATTACCGTCATTTTTTTATATATATTATATGATACGACTTGCAACAGATGCTAGAATATTGACACCTTGATTAAATTTTTTTCTTATTCTGTTTTTCTAGTTTGGGCGTTGTTCCTAGTGCTCCGGTTATTATTAGTATTACAATGATTTCTCTCGTGTTAATAGAGACGCCGTGTCACAGTTGTTAAATAACAATTTATTTTTATTACAATTTGTCTTCGTACGTTTTTCAAAAGTGTATCTGGTGCTCGTAATATTATTGGCTATTCATTATACACGATGAAATAGAAAACTTATATTAAAATACTAACCCCTTTGAATAGGAGTTTGGTCACATCTTTGAAAACATTTTTCTTTTTTGTAATTTTTATTTTGAAATTTTAAGAAAACTAAATCTATATATCTTTAAAAGTGAGAATGTGTGTGGGGGGCACTTCTCAACCTATATACCCAATTAATTTTTGATCTACAGACTTGAAATTTGGTATATAGAGAATTCAGATATTTGAAAAAACTTTTTAATCGGTTTTCAAAAAAAAACAAAAAAAAACAAACACTGCTAACGGTCGAAAGTGAAAGAATTGATACGTGGAGGGGGGGGTCATCGGATTTTTATTTGTATATCAACTGTTTCACGAATGCATCCGTTTATGGTTCACATGAGATATTACTAGGGCTATGACAACAGCATATTATTTTAATTGTTTTGACTCTCTAGTATATATATCATACACAGTTATATATATATATATCCTAAACAGTTAGACACAGTTAATCAACTGAGAACCACATAACTCTACATAAAAGCATATAATATATACAACGGATACACACTCTACAGTCAAAACCATGAAAATAATATGCTGTTGTCCTATCCCTAGATATTACTTATGTTAAAAATAAGTAGATTTAAAAACACATTTTAAAATCATGTCAAGCTGACATAATGGTTATCGTAAATGTCTTCAGGTTTTGGTTTCGATCTCAGCTCAAGTATTTTTTTTTTACTTACAAGAAATAAACTGTTTAAAAAAAGTAAAACATAATACTCGCATTTCAGTTTCTTTCCGTTTTTCACTTCATTTTTCAAAGGAATTTAACGTTACGTTTAATACTGACGGTATTGTTGTTCATAATAAATAAGACATCTGTATGAATTAAAATATATATTTATGCATATTTTACAACCGGGCAACGTTGGGCGACCTGCTAATACTTTAATAAATAAAAACATAATAAATGATGAAAATATATTTTCATGAAATTTTCGGGGTAAGACACCCTTTTCAAAAGGACTGTTAGTGTTTTTTGGTTTTTTGGTTTTTTAAAATTATTTTGGTGGTTTTAACCACACATCGCTTCAGACTGACAACAGCCGCCAATAATATTATACGTATACTTCTCTCTCTTCACATGCTGCTGACCTCTCGGGGTTAATAGGTGCAGTCCAAAATATGAGCATGCGACATTTCAGGCGACAATATGTCTTGTTTAGAGAGTAAAAGTGTAAAAATAATCTTGAATTCTTTCAGTTAAAATCTTCGAGATTGAGTTACAAATTATCACGGTACAGGGATAACAATTCTTAGGTTCTGGAATTAACGTAAAAAGACCGAGATACGCACCTAAAAATGGAAATATGGCTCAGTTGTCCATTACACAACTCATCAGAGACAAACAGATATCGTTGCAAATTGACGCAACTAGATTAAATACGGAACTACACCGATCCTTAAGTAAAGGATGACGGAAGTCGAAAATACTTGAAAAAAGCTTAGTAAAGGCTGATATTTATGGGGCTCGCCTCCCACTAAGAAAATATGAGATCTAATAAGAGCAGAAAGCCGAAATCAACTGAGCATATTATTTGTATGTAATCAGACTATATTATAATGAATATATAATGTTTTATTCGAATGATCTTTAATTTTTTTATTTTCCACACACACACACACACACACAAACACATGTAGTAAGTTATGGAAATATATATGGCAATTAAGTTACACAGAATATTTCGCGTTTAATGCTTGTGAGAATTCTTCAAGCTTATGCCGAATTCTCACGAAAATGAAACGCGGAATATTCCGTGTAGCTTAATTGCCACATACATTTTCATAATTTATCACCTAACTCTACCAATGTATTGAGCAATGTTGAATTAAATACTGAAAATTTACGCATAAAATTATATCTTTGTATATTAATTTATGTGATTAAATGAAGTAGTCATATATATATATATATATATATATATATATATATATATATATATATATATATATATATATATATACTTTACAAAGATGAGCTATAGGTAAAATAGTTTCGTATATTTTCTTTTCCTTATAAGGGAAATTGTTTCCATAATGTGTTATTGTTAAAGTGTTTTTATTCAATAATCTGAAGAAGGGCTGTTCCTGTGAAAATTTTCAAACAACATAATGCTTGAATTTGCCCGAATAGTCTTGAAACAATTGTAACTAACGATGAAATACACTATTTTTTTGTTGCTATTTGCCCATTCTCTGAAGTCTTGGCTTTTGTTAAAACAATATATGAATGCTCAATTATTAAATATGATAATTTTTGTAGTTTACAGTTGAAGTCATCTTTTTTTTGTTTAAAATTTATTAGTATATGAACGAGTACTGCATTATATAAACCCAGTAAAATTCGGAATACTACAAATAATATAATGGATACTCTCGTTGATTTCGAGGTCCGTCACAACTAAGTTATTCGGAAATCCACACGGATGATTCGTTTTATATGGTGAACACTTTGTGCTGAAAAAAAACCCTCACATTTTTAGTACAACTGCTAATCTCTGTCGGTGCAATGACTGCGACAAACAGATCATACAGTACACATCAGATTTTACTTTTCCTACATGCATGTCTTTACGAAGACTCATCGTGTCTCTCTCGCAGTGGATTAAACGCGCCCCCAGACACAACGAGAAGATTTCTACATCCTGAAATTAAAATCTATATATACAAAAAAAACTTATATGTATACATATACGTATATATATATATATATATATATATATATATATATATATATATATATATATATATGCGTGTTTATGTGTGTTAGTATTAGGGCTGTGACAACAGCATATTCTTTTCATTCTTTTGACTCTTAAGTATATATCCGCCACAGTAAGACAACCGAGAACCACACCAGTCCATATAAAAACATATAACATATTAACAGAGTCAAAACAATGAAAAGAATATGCTGTTGTCACAGCCCTAGTTTATATGTATGTGTTCTTGCGTGTGTTATTATATAGGAGTTTGTGTGTGTATATGTGTTCGTATATAAGTGTTTGGGTGCCTGTTAGCATCTATGTGTTTGTGTGTGTGTTAGTATGTGGGCGTTTGTGTGCGTGTTAGTATGTGGGTGTGTGTGCGTGTTAGTATGTATGTGTTTGTGTGTATATTAGTAGGCAGGCGTTTGTGTGCGTGCTACTATACGACAAACAGATTTTACATCGGTGTTCCTTCTCCTACACGCGTGTCTTTACGAAGACTGATGGTGTATCTACTTGCGGTGAATAAAACGCGTCCCCAGACACAAACGAAACAATTTCTACATCCTGAAATTAAAATCTCAATATAAAAATTAATGTATATGCATACATAAACGTATATATATACATATGCGCGTGTTTGTATGTGTTAGTATGTATGTATTTGTGTGTGTGTTATTTTATAGGTGTTTGTGTGTATATATGTTAGTATGTAGGTATTTGGGAGCGTGTTAGAATGTATTTGTTTGTGTGCGTATTAGCATGTAGGTGTTTCTGTGTGTGTTATTAGTAAGTGTTTGCGTGTGTGTCAGTATGTATGTGTTTGTATGTTTGCTAGTATATAGGTTTGTGGGCATGTTAGTATGTATGCGTTTGTGTGTGTATTAATATGTAGGCGTTTATGTGCGTGTTACTATATAGTTTATGTGTATGTGTTAGTATGTAGGTGTTTATCTGTGTGCTACTATGTAGGTGTTTGTGTTGGTGTTAGTATTTATGTGTGTGTATTAGTATAGGGGTGTTTATGTGTGTGTTAGTAGTTTTTTGTGTGTGTTACTAAGTAGGTGTTCGTGTGGGTGTTAGTGTTTGTGTGTGCTAGTATATATGTGTTTGTGTGCGGGTTAGTATGTATGTATGTGTGTGTATTATTATGTAGGTGTTTATGTGTGTTAGTATGTAGGTGTTTGTGTGTGTGTGTTAGTATGTATATGGAACTAAATATCTCACAGTTTTTCTTTCTGTCCTATTTTTTGTTACTGGTATGATAACAATGAGTTTAGCAGATTTATGTATTTTGTGTTTCGTTTGAGCTGTTCTCACTTTCCCTCGTGGTCTTGTCATGGAAAGCCCCGAAGCGTGCGCCAATGACATACTTGCAGTAAGCCAATAGCATTTCCGTAATTGATAGCACATAAACTAAATTGTTTACTTGCTGCATGGTCCTGCCTAGTGTAAATTTCTTGAAACCACTTGAAAGAATCCTCATGAGAAGGCACAGTCAAACACAGATAGTGTTCTCGCCCAGTAACAACTGGATATATTACGTATTCGACACACATGAAATGCGACGTTTGCATTCCAATCTGCAAGTGCTCGAGGAGAGTTTACCTCTCTTCCACTGAGAGAAGGTATGAGATAAGGTTGGAATGTTGGGACTAAAAAGCCAACACCGAAGAATAAATGCATTGGCTTACATAAAATTACTGAGCAGCCCTGATGGTAGCCATTCAGGGAATAAGCAATAAGCTAACCTAAATAAATACAATATGCATAATATATAGCAATCTATGGAAAGTAAGATACAGAGGAACGCGTGTGAATTTCATTTCCAAAATAGAAAGATACCTGCAAGTCGCTGGGCGAGATCAGTCGTAAAATATGCTTTAATATATTTTAATAAATGTGAATTTATCATTCCCATTTTCTGCTCATGTGGTTAGTTTAGTATAATAATAAACCATATAGGAGCCTATTCGTGTACAAACAAACACATACACGGGCGTGTAGTTTATTATATATATATATATATATATATAATATATATATATAAAAGAAAATATATGTATATAAAAGAATATATATATATAATTATACATATATATATATAATAAAATATATGTATATAAATATAAAAGAAAAAATATATATATATATATACATAGTGGAACTGGTAATTAATAAAAAAAACTGAAGAAAGTGCTCAATACTGTTGTAGAGCAAATATGCGTTTTATTTTTTTATTACCGTATCTTTCTGTTAAGTTACATTATTGTTTCAGCTACCCGGTCGTTTTTTTTTTTGTTTGCCGTCAGTAGCTTCCTCAGACTTTTACAGAAATGTTCGTTATTATGCGATGAAAGAGTGAAAGAGTGAATGAGGTTAGGGGGTGCGAGGAGGGTGGAAGAAAGAGAGGAAGGGAACAAGGGGGAAGGTGGTAGGGCGCTTGGTATGCCGGTAATGTTTTAGTTTTGGAGTTTAAGTTCCTTAAACTCCAAAACTAAAATATTACCGACCAACTGAGGAAGCTACAGACGGCAAAAAAAAAAAAAAAAAAAAAACGGCCGCTAGCTGAAACAATAATGTACCTTAACACTTAACAGAGAGATAGGGTAATAAAAAATAAAACTATATATATATATATATATATATATATATATATATATATATATACTAGCAAAAGTACCCGTCGTTGACTAGGCTCAAAAACAGCCTACAGAAAATGGATTCGTATTTATGGAAGTACGAACGGGGGTACCCGGCGTTGCCCGGGTGTTTCGAGGTGTGTGTGCTCGGCCCGTGGTGAGGGGTGTTAATCAAAAAGTAAGAATAAGCGAAGTAAATATTTAAAAAAACACACAAAAAAAAAACTAACGCAAGGCAAACGAACGATCTTAAATGTAAAATCGGAAAAACAAAAAAAGAAAACAGAAAAACGAACGTTAAAACTGCTTTTAAAAATCTGAAAAATACCCCCCCCCCAAAGAAAAACCAGTGAAAAAAAGCTTCGGGGGGTACCCGGTGTTGCCCGGGCGTTTTGGGGTGTGTGTGTGGTCGGGCGGGGGTGTGGGGTGTTAATGAAAACCTAAGAATGAGCGAAGTAAAACACCCAAAAAAACAGAAAAACGAACGTAAAAAATAAATTCCCCTCCAAAAAAACACGTGAAAATGGTTTAAATAATCCTGCTTCAATATTAAAATATGAAAAATCGAAAAAAGAAAGACATCTCAAACCACGATTCGAACCCAAAACGTTTAGATCATGAAGCCGCGCTCTAAGCAACTGAGCTAAGACGACGTCCACGAAATTGTGTCGCTTTTTCAAATATTTAAAGTAAATCAGGTTACGACGTCGTATGACGCATGCGTAGAAGCGAATTCGTCATGAGAGGACAGTTTTTGCTGACCCCCCCCCTGTAGAATAGTGATGATTTCAGGGTGAAAAAATTAACGTTTTTGGCCAATTTTTCGGCATTTGTCAGGCGAAGGGTGGAACGTTAAAATGATACCGATCTGGCGAAAATCCGTGAGCCGTGTCGAAAGTTTTTGCGGGAGATACAAATACACATACATACATACATACAAACAAACACATTTTCGCTTTTATATATATAGATGATAGGTTATGAAAAGGAAGAGTTGTAAAGAGATAGCTTCGAATTTGGGGGTATCAAAACCAAAGCAAAATATGATGGAAGTAAAAATAAAATAGATAAACCCCCATATCCTTGTTAAAATTGGTGCCTATTTCCATTCTATGGAGGCCAGGCGCGAACGCAGACCCCACAATTTTATCATACCATCCCTATTTAAGTTAAAACATACTTATCAAAGTATTATTATATACATCTATATCAAAAACACCTGTAAACGTTATTTTTAATTTTTTAATTTTTTATTTCCATACTTTGTGGACCAGGCACGTACGCAGACCCCGCAATTTTAATGAACCACCGTTCTGCCAGATCAAACATACCCATTCCTGTGTATCGATACATCTTCTATCATTATATCTGATCAGTTTTCTATAATAGTGAACCATATAGGAGCCTATTCGTGACCAGACACACACACAGACGTTCAGCTTTATATTATTGATAATATATATATATATATATATATATATATATATACAAAATAAGAGATGATGAAACAAAACTTACATATTAAAATATTATATAATCAAATCAATAGACAAAAACATCTTTAGGCCGTGCCATTTCGACAGTAATGTTTCTCACAATTATATATTATTGCTCCTCTTAATCGTATAGAGCCTTTTCTATGTCGGTAGGTTTGCTTTGTTAAACATATAATATTTATTACCTTCATTTTATATATGTATATGGGTGAGTGTATCTATCTATTATTATATATATAAATCCGTAATCCTGTCTGTTTGTTCACAATTTGATTAATATATACAAAACTTCCGGCTGAAAACGGTTATCTATATAAATTTTATTTGCTATAAGATTTTCTATATAAATAAATAGCATCACGATCAATATATATATACACTATATTGAAGGCAATGCACATAATAGAACTAATCTAATTTGCATATTATATTAAAGAAAATCTTTTTAAATAATTCGCTCAATTATAATTACTGATTATAGTAATTTAATTGATGTAATTGTTCTATTTAAGAGTATTATTTAAAGTTAATTTGTTTAAATTATTTTAATTCAAGTTATTTTTTACTATTTGCTAAACTGGCACATTTTAAGTAATTTTCACTGATATTTCACTTCCGGTTATGAACGGATATAGTTTTTAACTAAATCGAGAGATATGGTGATAAAATGATTTGTTTTAATTATTTATTTTCTATGAATGTAAAAGTTACAAATATTGATAAAAAAAATAAATAATTAGGCTAAGGATGATTTTATTTTTCGACGAAATATTTTAAATCGTTAGCCCTCTATTAAAGTATCGGCTATAAATGTCGATTCATTGTAAGGTGTTCATTGCACGTTTACAAAAGGTTAAAATTTATTTCCTACGGACGATTTTAAAATCATTTTTCAACTATTCACTTGACTGTCTGAATTTTATTATCGTTTCCATAATACTTTGAAAAAGAAACAAGGTAAAGTAATGCTTTTTATATCAGATATATTCCTACGCGTTTTTTTTTTTTCACTTTTTTTTCTTCGATTTTCTTTTGAGAAAGATCTTATGTTTTCCTGTCTACGTAATTGATTTAGTTGATAATATATATTTGTGTGGGGGAGTTTCGACGTAATTATGGGTTTTTTTTCGGGAGGAGGGGGTGTCGCTTTATGTCTCAGCGTCACTCAAATAAAAATAATTGCAGAAGTACAAAAAATGCGGGTGTTTTTATCTGTTTAGTACTTCTGCAGTTTACGAACCATGCTATTTTTTAGATATGATTTACAAGTGTAATTCAATTTTTGCCGTATATTTTGTTTATTAAATTTTTATGTGAAAGTCCTTCCTTTATTAAAAATGGAGTACTTTTTATATACACAACCAAGCATAGTTTATCCGCAAAAATCCTAATTTACATTTTTGGGAGCAACACAAACTGAAAACGGACCTGTAAATTTTTTTTTCTACGTAATGTAGAACTTTCGTTTACATTTTTACCAGTGGTACAAGAAAAGTCGTTTACCCAGAAGTTTTGGTTTCGAACCTGTAATTACATAAATATTGAAAGAATGCCAATTAGTATTGTGTAATACAAATATATCCGTAGCAAAGCTCGGGTAAATCGGCTAGTATATATATATGTATATGGGTGAGTGTATATATATATATATATATATATATATATATATACAATGAAGCTAATACATCAATTTTTTCAATGTTTTTCAATTTTTCATAACTCGGACTGTAATATATACATACGAGGCCCTCCAAATGTAAGGCCTATATATATATATATATATATATATATATATATGGTGGATTTTCTCATCGAAGACCATGAATGAGTGTTCAGTATGCAATCTTAAGCACCTCCTAAGCTCTGTGACATCACATACATAATTACAATTTTGCGGACGTCCGGCACTCTCCTCCCAAAATGGTGGACTTGCATATGCTCGTCGGTCAAAGAAGAGTGAACAGATAACCCTGCTTTGCTGCGTGCTTTGAAACCACAGTAGCATACATATACATTTTTTGCTGGATTTTTCTGGTGTTTCGCCTTCATATTTGCATAAAGGGCGTCTTTGTGAAGAACAATGGAGGAAGATTTGTTTTCTAGTGACCAGAGAATTTGAACATTTTGTTCATATTCTCTGATCCCTAGAAAACACATCTTCCTCCATTCTGTACAATTTCCTACTACACTCTCCCAGGAGCTCACGGAAATTCCACAACGCTGCAGGTTGTCTTGTAGTTACTCTTTGTAACGAAACAGGGGACGCCCTATTGGACGGCAAATATTTGTCATTTGCCTATAAAAAAAAAATTGCTTAGGAACTCTTGGCGGCAAGAATTTGTCAGTTTCCCATAAAAAAGTGCTCTTGAATCATCCAATTTTACAAGATGACCCGACCACCGCATTTGTATCCTGATAAAAAATGATTCAATACCAGTGATTTCACATCTCTTCAGTAATCTACTATTCGGGACACGATCCTGTCCTGTCATACAACATTGCAAACAGAACGCAGAAATCTCATATAGAAGGAATCAAGCTCATTTATATGCTTGCGGTACAAGGCCCACGTTTCGGCACCATACAGAATAGTAGGCAGAATAACAGACTTGTAGGCTGCAACCTTCACTTTCAGAGACACATCGTGGCTGTTCCGGAGTCTGTGCTTTATTAGCTTTATTAATTCTACTTTGGATGCCCATTTCAAATTTAGCATCATCAGACACAACAGATCCGAGGCATATAAAGAAGAGACTGTTTTCAAAGCTTCACCATCAGCATATACCACTGGTTGTGATTAGGGCGTATCGTTTGCTTTTAACAGGTGAATAATTTATATATATATATATATATATATATTACTATAGCTACTATAATTATTTTAATAAATATTATTATTTAATCACTATCACAAAGAGTAATAGTATTATTATTATTGACTTCATTCATTTTACTATGTTTGAGCATTACAATAAATTATTTATTTCTTATATAATTAGTGGTTATCTCCCTTTGATCGTTAAAAGGTTTTGTTTTATTTATATTTCATTTTTCAAAAAATGGCAGTTGTCTCCCTTTCTAAATTAATATGATTTAAAATTTTAAATCTAGCGTTCCATCGCTAATAAACATTCAACAGCGTTTCTTTTACAGTAATATATATATATATATATATATATATATTAAAAATATTTAAAATATTTTTCTCTTAACCTTATTTGTCTATCCTATTTTATTTTACTTTATTTATCAGCATAAAAATTATTAACTTCAGTTTTTAAAATAATTCCAGGAATATCTGCCTTACTTACAACAAGAAATTTTAGTTTTATTTTTGCTGATGAGGAGACTTTGTTTAAAGAAAAACTTTTATCAAATTATTGTTCAAGACATATTGTCTATTTCAATAAAAACATCGTTTCCGAAACGATCGTACGCCCGAGTTGATCTTGTTTGTTTTTTTCTTTATGAAACTGATTTTAATTCACAATTATGAATCATGTTACTCAATATATAAGGGCATAATAGATTCACTAATTGATATAATTATTAAGTGATTGATTTTGTGCTACGAAACAGACCCTTCAAGAACTGTAAGGATCAATTGATGTAAAGGAATAAAATATAAAAATTGTCAACATCATGTATTTTGGAATATAAATTTTTGTCATTAATTCTATCTCTATCTCTGTGTGTGCATATATATATATATATATATATATATATATATATATATATTACTTTTGTAACGCATCTTTGACTATTGATGATTCCCTCTTTTGCAAAAATCGTTGAAATGATAACCTACGTATAAATATGAAATTGTCTTTGCGTATGATATTGTAGGCGGTCTCAATATTTAAGGGACGCATAATTAAGGAGCGTTTTTTAATATTGGACGGAAAGAGTGGATTTAGATGAGGTCATTCATATCTACTCAAACATAAATTTAATCATGTAAGTTATAATTACATGGTCTAAAAGTATTATGGTCCATTAAAAATCAGTTAGTTTAATTTTGATTTTAATTAATCATTAGACATGACTTTCAAATATTTCAGCTCTTCTGTTTCCTTTTCCATGTGTTTTTGTTTCAATTTTAATTCAATTCGTCCTCCTCCTCCCAGCCAATCGACGTTTTAAAAACTGCAGTTTATGCTCATCGTCATATCTTATCGCAATAGAAATTAACCCATCGCATGGTGGTGCTGTTTGCCTCCTTAAGGTCTTGGTTTGAGCAATGAGGACCCGATCGGCAATTTTCCCTAAGGTGGTACATCGTTTGTACCTCTCCACATGGATATAAAAGTGAGGTGTCTTGGCCCCACTTGTGGAGATTGTCTTCTGTTTTGCCTACTTTTGCTCTGGCTCTATTTAGAGTCACCCAGTTTTTTCTACCAAAGTTTGAACCCTGGGGGAGTGTTTCTTTTGGATCTGGTAGGGCTTCATTTTTATTCCTGCTGTTATAGTCTCGCAATCGTTCCATCCTATAAGAGGCAGCTTGCCTGGGATCGATTTCCTCTATATTGATGAAGCTACTACGAGAAACAAATATACAAATATATATATATATATATATATATATATATTATATGCCGATGACCTATGCATCGCCACCCAGACAAATAGTTTGACATCATAGAAGAAAGACTCTCTGATGCCCTAGACACTCTCTAGGTACTACAAAAAGTGGTACTTAAATGCAAACCACTGAGGCAGCAACTCTCGCACTGTGCCATTCCACAGCGGAGTATTGTGCCCCAATATGGGCAAGATCATGCCATGCCCATAAAATTGATGTAGAGCTGAACAAGGCATACCGGACCATAACTGGTGGCCTAAGACTAACTACCTTGCCAGCTCTATACTGCCTAACTGGTATTCCACCACCACATATCAGGCGTGAAGTCATCACCAGAATAGAACGAAACAAACAGCTTAACGACCACAGGCACTCACTGTTTGGCCACCAATCAGTGAGACAAAGACTAAAATCTTGCAGTTTGTGCTTGGCCAGGGAGAATATTTCTTGAATCGTGCTACTATTTATGAATAAGGTATAGTATCTCTCGTGATGCTACAATTAGTCTATTATGCTTTGGGTTGACAAAGGATAAATCTTTCTAGACAGAGATCAGTTTTATTTTTATTTTTCTTCTAATCAAGTGTGCACTATTTGGGAGTTGGATTGTCCCCAGATGTAAAAAAAAGCAATCTATCTTGTGTCTAACTTTTCACTCGTGGAGAGGCAACTTATTTTGAGAAGTGACGGTGGATAAGTTGCTTATGTTAACGATTTGTACTGGAACCATATTTTCTTAGAACTGTTAACTTACAGCGACTTAAGGTTATTTCTGGGTCAGAATGAAACCGGGACTCAAAGAAAAAAATTTAAGATATTTGGATTTTTTTCATCTCAATTCGACAATCACTCAGTTGAATCGCGATTAAAAAATTCAAATATTTTTATTTATTTTTGTCTTCGTCTATTTGGTGTAGTGCCAACTGTGTTGACTTCACAATTTTTTTTTTTTTTTTTTTTTTTTTTTAGGACGAGATAGGCAATTTACACTTCTGCTTTATAAGTTTTCGTTGTTGCGTCTTTTTTGTTTCGCTTCTATTGCAGTTTCTATATGTCTAGTAAGGATTTGTCGCTCATGTAAATTTGTTTCTGCACTCGGTGGTTTTCCTTAAGGTTTCTTCTGTCTTCAGCATAACTGCTCGTTACATAGTGTCAGTCTCCAAACCGATTATTATTACTACTACTTCTACTACTACTACTACTACTACTAGTAAATTATACAGATTTGTGTAGAAAGTGCCTGGGAATTTCCACAGGCCCCGCTAATTAGTTATTAATACTGTGTTCACATTAGATGTCATTAACCAAACGTTTTTTGCGTGAATTATTTTTTTTAATTTGCAAAGAATGGTTGATGTTGGTCGAAATTTTGCCGGATGTAACGATTATCTGCTAAATATGGTAAATGGTTAGTACAACGAGACAAGTTATACACACACACACACACACACACACACACACACACACACATATATATATATATATATATATATATATATATATATATATATATTGTAGTGGCGTAATTACTTAGGCTGCTAACCGAGTCATTTCAAATGCCCAATTAAAATGATATACTACGTGAGAGTCGCGTATATCGGATTTATTTGTCGAATGATTATAATTTCGTTTAGTATTACTAGCAAATATAGGTAACCGCAGTTTATTATTAGCATATTACACTACACACTAAAGGAGGTAATTCTTGGGAGAATATTATTTGCTACACACTCTCGAGACTCTGGAGTAAAATCCAATTATAATGCCCGCGTTTACTCCATGTAGCGCATCTAGGAAGGATAATTATCAGCTATACCTGATTTTTCAACCTCTCTTCATATTACGGCTTTCGGTGGTGTTCTAATCGTACTTTAAGTGGGCAACATGTCTCGCTTTTGTAAAGTTTTCCACATTTGCAGGGGATCTCATATACACAGTTGTTAGTCATGATTTTTCTTCCTGTGAGACGCTTGCCTCGAACAAGCTGGTTCCAGAAAGTTGAATCGCTTCTGAATACTGAATGTCATATGGATTACATTTTTTTTTTAATTTTCCCGACAAGCCTTTCATATATGGTATACAAACTATGGTGAATTTCCTTTGGTGTCTGGGCCAGATTTCTTGAAGCTGATGGCATCCTTTTGGATAGTTTGTTCGGAGGGAGGGGTTCTCTTAAACTTTCCAACTTCTCTTGATATGCACTGATGTTACTACATATTGCTTTTGCTCAGGGTTGTAAGCAACGGACGATTCCTTTCTTTACATTATATGGATGGTCGTAATTGAAGTTTAAGTATTTTCCAATGAAAGTTAGTTTTCGGTATACTGATGACATAAACCCCTGATCAGAGCGGGTAACTAGCGCATCTAGGAAGGATAATTTGTTCTTATGTCCTTTTTCCATCGTGAACTAAATTTCGTCCAAAAATACACCTGAAGAAGGTCGGAGATTATATTGACCGAAACGTTTTGTAAATAACACTGAAGATGCGAACAATAGTCTGATTATCCAAATACTACGAATAGCCAATCCTCATCTCCAAAATGTAGAAACGTAAGAAATTTTTGTTAAGTAATGCTGCGTGTGGAAAGCATTATTATGATGGAAGATGATAGCCTAACCGTTAACTAAAGAAAGTCGTTTTTAGATAAACATGGGTGAGAATATTACAAAAAAAATAATGTTTTTAATAATTTGAAAGAAAAAGTTCTAAATTAATCATGGTGATATGTTTAAGTAATAAAAATATAAAATAAATTACAATTGTTAAAAATGTCCCTCTGGCCAACCGATGAAAAAAACTTCTGCAACGACCTGATATATTCACCCTGATAAAGAAAGTCTAACTACATGGTGGTCGCTAGAAAAGCAGGAAAGTTAAAGTTGGGAATTTTAATGTTAAAATAAAACTGACAATCTAAATGGTTTTATAATCCTCGGAGTAAGTGATAGTCCGAAAGATCTGAAAGAAGGAGAATATGCGGACATTTTCGAGTGAACGTTAGTCGGAATATTATAGGAAAACATGAAAGATACTTTAGTAAGCTAAAAAATATTTTCATAGTGATATTTTTTTATTGCATTTTCACTGCAAACATGGAATAGTGCCCCTTTGATGTAGAGGAACACTATCTAGGACATAATTTGTAGAGGTACTATGTAGGGAGCTGAGCAACAAGATGTCTGTTTACATAACACTTGAACTTCTGCATGTCAGTACAGTCGGGGAAACAGGAACCTGGAAGGGAATTCCAAACCTAGCAGTCATAGGGAAACAAATATTAGACTAGAAGGCTTTTTTTACATCTATGGAATTTCTACTGTGTAGGGGTGGGATTTTGCTGCTTGTTGGCGGTATTTACGTCGAGAGGGTACTAGGGGTTGTAATTCGTCGGAATATCTACCATTAAGGTACTTGTAAAAGAGGCAGAGTGCTGTAACATTTCGTCGGTAGGACAGCTGTTGAAATCTAGCTGATAGTGTGGGACCTATTAGGTTGGCGACTCGCTTTTAAATCCTGTCTTAGAGGGGGAGAGAGAGAGAAAGAGAGAGAGAGAGAGAGAGAATAGTAGCAGACATGTTTTAGTAATAAAAATATGAAGAAAATAAATTAAAATGGTTTAAAATATCCCTTGTACAAACATTAAAAAACGGCAACGCATCTGTCCGCCATGTCGAATTTGGGTGTCGTTAAAAGAAAAAAGAAACAGAAAAAAAAAATGGTTGCATCAATGCAAAAAAAAACAAAAAAAAATCATTTGAACAGACTGGATAGTATAGTTTCAGTTTGAACAGACAAATACCAAATCTGCATCAGTAATTAATGAAAACTATTTCTTTTCTTTTTTTTTTCTTCATTTTATTTCTATGTTTCGGTGTATTGCATTTTCTAAAGGTTCCATCCCAATCGTAACCCATCGTGTTTGTCATTTTTTGCATTCCTTCATATCATTATATGTTTAAAGATCTCAACCGTACAATGATGGTCGAGATAACAACGCGGTTTTCATACGATGAGGTTATCATATGCATAACATATCGCAAATTGCTCTTGATTCTCTGATAATACCAAATGAGTGACCTCTTAATTATTGTGGGATCGTCCATTTAGAGATAAAAATTAGTTCTCCCTTTAACCTCTTAATTTATTTATCATTTGTTAATGTAAGTATATACACATACAGCACAATGACGTTGACACACTGGTTACCGTTAGAACACCAGTTAAGCATCGGCGAGCTTGATCAGTACAAAATGGGTAACCATTTGGGAATAACAGGTGCTTATCTGATCTCCGCTTATATTAAAAGTGTTGCAATCGTCTTGAACTTCTCCGTGCAAATAGAATAAAGCAGTGCCGATTCGGAAGAAGAGTGGTTAGTGATGCTGCAACCCTTGCTTCACAGTTTAGAGCCAGTTATCCATCATTCCTCCAAGATGATTCACGTCGTTCTGACGGACAAGCATACGTGCACATTATATTTTCCTAATCTGTAATTCTGTCTGTTTGTCTGGTGCTACCAGATCAGGCTGTCTGAAGATATTGGCTTCCTGAGATAAAATGCACCTAGCATTGAGGTTTTTTTTTTTTTTCTATTCCTTTTTGCAAAACTTGATTATGTTCTGCAAAACCAAAAACAAAAACAATCCACCTCTCCTCCCTTTTTCCACTTCTCTTTCGCCTCCGCTACTTCCCAGACTAGTTTTCTAGTTTAAAATGTACCAAACATTAATACTATAACTATTTTCCCTCTCCCATTGTAAAACTCATTCATGTTCTACAAGAAATGGAACAAAAACAACATCCACTATAAGGCATAGAAGCCAAACACCACAAACTAGTAATTGAAGATAAAAAAAGAGTGAAGAATAAAAACCATCTACAAAATAACCAAACCAAACTCTATGAATAAATATTCTAAAATATAAATGACGCATAAAACCTTATTTAAAAAAATTACTGGATTCGTCATTAAATAACCGAAAGAGGGTGATATGTCGTAAAACAAAACAACCAAACCAAACCTGTCTGTCGTCCGTCCATTCCACTTTTGCTCAAAAACTACTGAGCCGATCTGGTTGAAATTTTGTATAGACCTTTGTAAGGTGCAGCGAATTAAGTATTGCTGTAACCGTTTGATGCACAGTTATGTATTAATATGGATTAGTATTTAATTTACTTTTTCTCGGAAACAACTGATCTGATATGGTTGAAATTTTGTATGACCCTTTTTATAATAAGGTGCAGCGAACTAAGTATTATGATATCTGTTTTATGCACCGTTAAGGATTAATACGGATTAGTATTAATGCAAAAAAGGAAGAAGATATTTTACCATATTAAACCATTAATTTAACTTTAGAACTCATTCGGAGTCAACGGGCTATAACTTTTGCCGTTTTTTTCATATGGTCAGGTGGATTAGATATTATAAAACGTGGCCTATGTTATATGTTAGGTCCGATATTTTGTTAATGATATTTTCTCATAACATCTGCATCAAAACGTTCTGGAATGGTGGGAGCAACTTGGTAATCCAACTGGCAGACACCTTATGCAGACCCTGTACTAATCTTGACATCTTGGGTTATTTAGTGAATAGTAATGCGCTGATCTTCCAAAATGGCAGCCTCAACTTGACGGACAGATGCCTCATCAATAGCAGAAGGGGGGCGACTAGGTCTGGGAGTTATTTCCACAGACTTCCGGCCATGTTTGAATTCACAATGTCAGCGTTTTACAAGGTCATATGATGGGGTATTATCACCATAAGTTTCTTTCATTTCATCAAAAGTCTCCTGTGATGTGTGTCCTTTCAAATACAAAAACCGGATCACTGCTCGACATCCAACAGGCTCAATGTCACACCTGACTCAGTTCCAACACGTGTAAAACAGAAACTACAAGTAGTTCAGAATTGTAATTTGCTACATAATCCGTAGAGATATGAACCATTGCATATGCAAAATGTAAGCTAGATCAGATTACTGGAAGTGGGTCAGGCACATTACTTATTGCATGCCTCTCGTAGTTCGATAATAACTAATAAACTTTCAACAATGTTAATTAGCCAACAGTTTGAACGGGCTAATAAATCTACTACATCTATGAAATACTAGAAAAATAATGTACCTGGTTAGGTAATGCATTGTGCTCAGTTTAAATTGTTTGAATTAGAAAACCTTGTAAAGAATTAGGGAACCTTGTAAATAATTAGAGAACCTTGTAAATAATTAGAGAACCTTGTAAAGAATTAGTGAACCTTGTAAAGAATTAGTGAACCTTGTAAATAATTAGTGAACCTTGTAAAGAATTAGTGAACCTTGTAAATAATTAGAAAACCTTGTAAAGAATTAGTGAACCTTGTAAATAATTAGAGAACCTTGTAAAGAATTAGTGAACCTTGTAAAGAATTAGTGAACCTTGTAAATAATTAGAGAACCTTGTAAAGAATTAGTGAACCTTGTAAATAATTAGTGAACCTTGTAAAGAATTAGTGAACCTTGTAAAGAATTAGAGAACCTTGTAAAGAATTAGGGAACCTTGTAAAGAATTAGGGAACCTTGTAAAGAATTAGGGAACCTTGTAAGGAATTAGAGAACCTTGTAGAGAATTAGGGAACCTTTTAAATAATTAGAAAACCTTGTAAATAATTAGGGAACCTTGTAAATAATTAGAGAACTTTTTAAAGAATTAGGGAACCTTGTAAAGAATTAGAGAACTTTTTAAAGAATTAGGGAGCCTTGTAAAGAATTAGGGAACCTTGTAAAGAATGATAGAACCTTGTAAAGAATTAGAGAACCTTGTAAAGAATTAGGGAACCTTATAAAGAATTAAAGAACCTTATAAAGAATTAAAGAACCTTATAAAGAATTAAAGAACCTTGTAAAGAATTAAAGAACCTTGTAAAGAATTAAAAAACCTTGTAAAGAGAATCAAATATAAAACTTATGACAAAATAGAGATTTGTTTTTTCTGCTCGTTGTCTATTCTCCGTCTCTATTTGGCTAATCCTTTGGGACAGGATCGAAGTGTAGTATCTGTTTTGATGCTTCACTTAAATTAATTGGTCCTTGGTCAATGTAGGGGAAACCCTTCATGCTGATACAATTACTATTTTTTGGATAATGCCAGAGTGCCCCCTTTTTGGATGGGGAGCTGTTTCCCCACATTAAAAATGACCTTGTGTCTAATTTGCTTTCGTGGGGAAGCAAATAAATACCGGTTCGTTTTCATTATTAAGACTCGGATAAATAATACTAATACTGGTGGTGATATTTCTTTTTTTATAATAAACTATTCCACTTCTTTCGGCTGTTTGCTAACACACAGATAGTGTGTTTCTCTCGTGTTTTCACTTTTTAATCGTTTTGGGTTTTTTTGTGTGGATGAGACATACTACCGGATTTCGGACATTTACACCACTATTTCAATCATTGCAACCGGGAGATCATTTTAAAATTCTAACCGTTCCTTTTAGTGGAATTATTTGTATTTCTCGTGTACTTGGTTCAACGGGTATATTCGACTGATAGTTTTTGAAATTATTTTTTATGTACCCGGTTTCTTCCATAATTACTGGAATAATGGAGATCGTCTTTAGATTCCAGTTCCGTTTCTTTTCAGAACGTACCTAAAGCCTTGGTATTTCGTTGTCATTTCTCTCTCATCTCTGCTAAGCCCACCATCGTTAGGGATACTTACTTCAACTAGGGTTGCTACTTCCTCCCTCTTGTTTAATATCACTATACAAGGCTTAACATTTTCGTTTTCTAGGGGCATAGCTGTAGAAACTTTATAGGCATGATGGATGGTGTATGACTTAATCCCAACTGTTATTTCCGGTAAACGTTCCAATTATTTGCTGCTGCACTGGGTATTCAGTCTATGTGTGTGTTTGAAGGATGACAAATAAGAAAATGATATATCTATAGTTTTTTTTATTTGTCATACCTCTGTACACCCATCCCCACCCTCCCAACACACACACACAATGAGAATGAAAGGTTGGATAACATTGGATGAAAAATCGTGAAAGGTTACTATAAAAATTTAGTAAAAATTAGTGTGAATTATTGAATTAATTGCGAATTACAGTTAATCAACACACTTCAAATAGACGACAGGTGCTACCAGATCAGGCTGTCTGAAGATATTGGCCTCCCGAAACGAAATGCACCTAACATTGATGGATTTTTTTTGTTACTTCCTTTTGCAAAGGTTAATTATTTTCTGCAAAACCAAAACCCAAAACAATCACCCTCCTTTCCCCTCTTTTTCTTCTTCTCTTTCTCTTTCTGTGTCTCTCCAACTTTCTGACTGGTTTTCTTAACTTCAAACGTAGCAAGCATTAATTCTGTAACCCTTTTCCCTCTCCCATTGTAAAAGTCATTCATGTTCTGCAGAGCAGGGAACAAAAACGATAAAATCCACTACAAAACAACCAAACCAAACACTGCAAATTACCGATTGAAGATAGAAAGAGCTTGAAAAATAAAAAGTTTCTACAAAATAACTGAATGCAACATGGCTACTATTTCCAATATAACTGGATTCGACATTAAATAGTCCGAAAAGGATTGATATGCCGTAAAACAACCAAACCAAACCAAACGCTAAAAGTATATATATATATATATATATATATATATATATATATATATAAAGGAAATTAGAGCAATAGTCTAAAGAGCTGAGTGTATTTCAATGTAACAGTGAAATTACTAGTTTAATTGAAATACGGGAAAGAAAAAGTGTTCGTTGTAATTTAGATATATAATACGCTCGATAGGTAGATATCCTAGAGCTAATCCAATATTAAGTAATGTGATTTATAATTTAAAATTTGAACAATTAAATTTCAACCAAATTAAAAATCCGTTTCATAAGAAGGAACAACAACAACCTTCTTATGAAACGGATTTTTAATTTGGTTGAAATTTAATTGTTCAAATTTTTAATTATAAATCACATTACTTAATATATATATATATATATATATATATTAAGTAATGTGATTTATAATTAACAAATTTTAAAAAAAAATTTAAATTTAAAAATCAAATTTTAATCAAATTAAAAATCAGTTTCATAAGAAGGAACAACAACAAAATCAACTATCTGTATGATCGTTTCGGAAAGATTACTTAATTTAATCACATTAATTAATATACGAAAGTATAAATTTATGCGTAAACTTTAAATATTTACTTCAACAGTGCTCAATACATAGGTAGAGCAAGGTAGTAAGTTATAAAATATATATGACAATTAAGCTACACAGAATATTCATTCACGTTTCATCCACGCTGGAATTTATCAGGCTTATGTTGGTTGGCATAAGCCTGATGAATCCTAGCGTGAATGAAACGCGGAATATTCTGTGTAGCGTAATTGCCATATATATTTTATAACTTACTACTATATATATATATATATATATATATATATATATGTAGAGAGAGAGAGAGAGAGAGAGAGAGAGAGAGACAGACAGAAGATATATAGAACTTGGAGCATAAAAACTGTGTTTAAAATAATTGGATTCGGCATTAAATATACCAAAAAGGGTTGATATGCCGCAAAACACAACAACGAAACGAAACCAAATAGACTGTGTTATTTGTAAGATCGTTTTGCGCCATCAGGCACTCAATTTGTCCAACGCAGTTTTCTTACTTTTTTTTTTTTCTTATCTGTTGCTATTCTGTTTCCTTGGATTATACAGGTGCTACAGCGAGATATGGAATGATGGAGGTTCTAACCCCTTTGCTCAATCATAGACTTAGTGGGGATGAATGTCAGATTCACTGATATCATTATGCATTACGTCTGCTAATCTCATCATCGATTTTTCTCATGGTTGGTCTCCAGCGCCTTAAAAGCTAAAAGCGAACTTTATGACCATGACACTGTCGGCGCTCGTGTCTAATCCTTCCTCTTGCCTTCAATCGATGCGACGTTTTATCGTTATATAATGTCGTCATTATAGGCGTGGTCAAGCAGTATAATCCCTGGGATCGAGGGAAGGATTCTCCTAATCATGAACTTTCGCTTCGCCTCGTTCCTTTTTCAGCAAGTACTTGAAGCTATACATAGCTGTCAGGAAGAATTTCATATCTAACAATAATATTATGATCTAATTTTACCTCTGCACATAGATATTTGATGATGTTTATGAAAATAAATTTAAAAAATCATTGAAAATCTGTTGCTTGTAAAAGCGGTGTGTTGGCATCATGTTGGCATGTCGCCGGTTTTGTAGTTCTCTCTTCGCAGCATAAACAGCCGTTAACGAGCTGAAGTATATCCACTCGCATTTCTTCTGTTAATGGCAATAAAATATTGAGCGGATATATCTGCTTTCTGCGACAAAAAGATTAATAACAAATGACATTCACACACACACACACACACACACACACACACACACACACACACACACACACACCGTCACAGGGTGTGCGTAATAGCGGGTGTGCACAGTGTCTCATGGCACTGATATACAATTTTAAAATCCAATCTTTGTCATTTCAGCACTTCCTCTCCAAAATCCAGGCCCCCTCCCGAGACTAAGTAAATAATTTGGGAGATGGGCGTTATTACAAAGTGATATTAATGTACATATAAGCATCACAGAGATCTGGCATCCTCCAAACGGTTTTCCTATATGAACTCTTTAACCGAAAATGGCGAACGAGTTCTGTTCATTAAACGTATCGTTTCTGTCTGACATGCATTGTTTTTATGTATGTATTAATTTAATTAAATTGATTTGAACCTGAACAGATAGAAGCAAATTAATTGAATTATTTTAATTGGACCTATCATCACTGTCGTCGTGATAGCTGGGGAGTTCTGCCATTTTGGACGCCCCTTCTGTTTATTTAAATAAATTTCTCGCCGTTATTTTTCAAAGTCATCCTCTCCTTTCGATTCTCTAGCCTTAATTTAAAAAAAAAAATTACTTCCGGTTTGGCGGTGGTCGTAACAGCGTAGACGTCGGGGTTTTCCCCCGTTCTTTTCGTCCTTTGCAGTACGGGTTCAAGCCTGCCTTCCTACTACCACTTTTTTTTTTTTTTGCTCAACATACACATCTAAACTCTCGGGTAACGTCGGACTGAAATGCTAATAGATCTCTAAAAGTGAAAGTGTATGTCTGTCTGTCTGTCTGTCTGTGTGTACATTTCCCTACACAATAACTCAGGCAATTTCTACGGACTCGAAATTTGATATACAGGGGACTGAGATTTGGGAAAATCTTTGTCATCCGTTTTCGGCCAGAAATTTTACTGTTAAGGGGTCAAAGTTCAACGATTTGACCTTTGAGAACTCTAGCAAAATCCTCCGTCAATTCTGGGTATGAACACTTGATATTGTAGATATATGTTCCTTGAACATGGATCTAATTTAATAACTGGATTTGAGCCCCAAACAATAAATGTTCAGGGGTCATAATAGGGGTCAAACTTTAAAATAAATTGACCCCTGCGGCCTCTACCAAATTATGCAGAGAGTTTCTGATCTAAATATCTGAGATTTTACATAAAGGGAATTCAGAGATAGGGCAAGCTTTTTAATCGGTGTGGGTCGAAAATTTGAGCTAATAATATATAAATGTATGTATGTATGTTTGCATGTGTGCCTAAAACTTTCGACAAAATCGACGGATTTTCACAAGATCAGCATTGTTTTGAAGCGCGACCCTTCAGACGACAAATACCGAAAAATTGGCTAAAAACATTAATTTAATCACCCTACACTAGGCACTTTTCTACGGGGAGCGTCGCGTTTTTCGCCGATATTTCGAACGTCATCTCCTCTTTTCAATTGTCTAGCCTTAATTATAACCTACGTCACTTCCGGTTTGGCGGTGGTCGTAACATACAAGGCGTTACATTTTTACCTTGTTCTTTTCCTTCTTCGCAGCATGGGTTCGAGCCTGCCTTCCTACTACCACTTTTTTTTTTTTTGCTAAACCCCCTCACAAACACCGGTGCAACGCCGGGCACCCATGCCATCATACATTATATATATATATATATATATATATATATATATATATATATATATATATATATAACAAAAGTACCCGTCGTTGACTGGGTTACAAAAACAGCCTACAAAAAATGGGATCTGTGAATCTATATTAAAAAACTTGCTAAACTTTGTGAAATATTTCCATTCTATAGAGGGCAGGTGCGTACGAACACCCCATAATTTTATTATACCATATATCTTCAAAATGAAACATAATTATCGAAGTATACTTACGCAGATAGATATGAAAAGTCTTTATTAAAGTTTGTGCCTATTTCCATTCTATGGAGGCCAGGCGCGAACGCTGAACCCACAATTTTATTATACCATCCTTATTTAAGTTAAAACATACTTATCAAAGTATTCTTGTGTATATCTATATCAAAAACACTTATAAGCGTTTTTTTATTTTTTATTTTTTAATTTTTTATTTACATACTTTGTGGACCAGGTGCGAGCGCAGACCCCACAATTTTAATGAACCACCGTTCTGCCAGATTAAACATACCCATTCCTGTGTCTCGATACATCTTCTATCATTATATGTAATCAGTTTTTATAAAAATAGTCAACCATATAGGAGCTTATTTGTGACCAGACACACACACACACACACACACACACACACACACACACACACACGCATACACACCCATACATTCAGCTTTATATGACATATATATATATATATATATATATATATATATATATATATATATATATATTCCTAAAACCTCACCTCTGGCCTTGGTGGAAGGGAGACAAAACTTGCTGCTATGGTTTCAAATGATCTGAAATAACAGCAAGGGGAGACTTGATTACAAACATTTCTCATATATTATATCTCCCCTCATATGGAAATTGGGTAGGAGTATGAATATCTTCAGTACTAAATAATCCTTATACACTGTGAATTTGTTTTAACTTATCATATATCATGATAGAAGATGTATCGAGACACAGGAATGGGTATGTTTGATGTGGCAGAACGGTGGTTCATTAAAATTGTTGGGTCTGCGTTCGCACCTCGTCCACAAAGTATGGAAATACAAACATTTGAAAAAAAATGTGATTTAGGTGATTGGTCAGAATTTGATCTTGTAATAAAGCGGCTTAAAAAGAATTTGTTTAACTTGAGACTTAAAAACGATCAGGTGGTAGTTAGCTGAAAAGCAGCCGCGCATTATTGTGTTCCACACAATTACTTATGAGAAAAACTTTGCTCAATGAAGTTTTGTTTAGTTGTAGATAGAAAAAAGAAATTTAAACTTTTGATAATCATTAAAGCTAGACGAGTTTTTTTGCGAATGTCCTAAAGGGGTTCTTAAAGATAAAATGCAGTCGAGCACCTGTCATATGAAGAAAAATAGAATAGAGAAACAACAACAACGTTTCTTCTGTAGGAAATCGATAGCAGGGTTGAGAAATAGAAACTTTCTAAAATGTTATCTTTTTATAAGTTTTATTGGAATTAGCTTTTTGGGAAATCTTGTGAGAGTTTTCTCCCTTTGCAAAGATATGATCGTTCCACATTAAGGGATGTGCACAAATATATATGTACATAAAAATAATTAGAAATGTAATCATGTATTAATTTGTTAATGTTTTATATATAACTAAGATGTATATTCATAAATTAATAATTATATATAAATATTTAAGGAGCATGTTTTCATTTAGACTGACCTTGTTGAACTGCACGGAGTGTTTCTGCTTAATCATCTATTTTTGTTGTTGTAATTTCTCCATTTTTCGTTCTAATATCTCGGTCGAATTTGTCTGAGAAACTTTTATAGTTGTTTTCGTCTATCTGTCATTTTTTTTTTAACAGATGGATGAAAACGACTATGGATCTTTCTTCCACAAATTCGGCCGAGGTATTAGAACGAACATACGAAAAGGCATTACAAAAAAAAAGAATATAATCAAGCAGAAACACTCTGTGCGGTTTAACAATGTCTGTATATATATATATATATATATATATATATATATATATATATATACATATATATATACATGCATATATTGAGATTGTCGGACTGACTTCCTCATCTTGGTTGTTATAGTCACTACGTTTCGTCCGTTTTTCTCTCCGGCCTTCATCAGGTGTTTTGTATCGAACTGGGGAACCGTTTGTTAGGAGTCTCGAACCCAACCCTTTATTATTATTACGGGGGTACCGTGTTCGGACGTGTAGGCTCTGGGACATAGTTGCTGATTCTCTGTTTTGAATGTTAATTTTCACTGCCTTCGTTCAGGATTGAACTCAGCACCTTTGTGGGTAACTGTAAACTTTGATACAACGTCTAGGACCACCCGGCCATATGTCACTAGGACAATTCTTAATTGGTTTTTGCTAATGTTAAACCTATGTATTTATTCAAGGTTTTTTCTCTCTATTAGAGGTATCCAAATTGCATTCAGCTCTACGCTTGGTTTGCTCAGTAGGTTGTTATGTCCGAGCATGTGAGCTGTTTCTTTAAGTTTTCTCACTCTCCAGTGAGTCTCTCTACTTATTATTTTTACTCTATCCCATAGGGGGCGATGATCCCCCTCTCCATCCAGACATGGTTGGCTATACCCGATTTTTCGTCTCCCTTTTAGTTACCGCTTTTCGATGTTCTTCCACCCTTACGTTAAGGGGGCGGCATGTTTCACCCTTGTAAACCTTTCTGCAACTGCATGGGATGGAGTATATGCAGTTCTTGGTCATGTTCTACCCAATGCGGAGCTTCACTCGTACCAGGTGTCGTCTGAGTGTTGACTCGCTCTTGAATACCGTCCTGATGTGGTAGGGGGCACATATTCTCTGAATATTTTCGGAGATGCCTCGTATGTATGGTAGGCAGACCGTTGGTGGTTTTTGGGTTTCATTCTCCTCTCTTATACTATTAACCCATCTGGTGGATAGTATGTTATCTCGGTAGTTGTAACGACGGAGGGTATTCTTCAACCTGAGCATTTCTTGGTGTCGCTACTTATTGTCTCTGCTCGATGTTGTAGGCAGCGTACGATTCCATGTTTGATACTGTATGGGTGATGGGAGTTGAAGTTAAGGTATTGTCCGGTGAAGGTAGGCTTGCGATATACGGATATCTTAAACCCATGCTCTGTGCGTGATATGAGTGTATCAAGGAAAGCCAGTTGCTTATCTTTTTCTTTGTCCATTGTGAACTGAATCGATGGTCTTATTGAGTTCACATGGTCTAGGAGAGCCTGGATGTCTTCCTGGTGGTGCCAGAGTATGAAGGTGTCATCAACGTATCTTAGCCACATGGTTGGCTTTAAGGGAGCTGAACCTAAGGCCATATCTGCGAAGTATTCCATGTATATGTTCGCCATCACTGGTGATAATGGCGAGCCCATAGCTAGCCCCTCCTCTTGTCGATATAGGTCAGTACCCATTCTGAAGTAGGTTGTTTCTATGCAGAATGTCAGCATTTCCATTAAGTTAGGCAATGATATACATGTGCGCTCTTCTATGGAGAGGTCTTCAACTAGTTTGTCTTGAATTACCGCTAGTGCCTCATTAGTTGGGACTTCAGTGAACAGGCTAACCACATCTAGGCTTACCATTTGGTTTGTACTGATGGGTGCTCCCTTGATCAGTTCCGTGAAGTGGGCAGAATTCTTTACATGTGTTGCTGACTTGCCTGCTAATGGGGTTATTATATCCACAAGGTATCTGCTCAGTGGGTAGCATGCTGAGCCTCGGCAACTCACTATGGGTCTGAGTGGAATACCGTCTGTGTATCTTGGGGAGACCGTACATATGTGGTAGCTTACTGTAATGCTGGACCAGCTGTCTATATCTCATCGGAGCGATGTGTTCCTTGTTTTTGGTAAGGATTGGTAACAGCTTTCTTTCGGTTTTCAAAGTTGGGTTCTTTATTTTACCGTAGCTACCATCTGCGATTAGGCCTGCCATTTTTTCAGAGTACTCCGACATGTCCATCACCACAGTAGTATTGCCTTTGTCTACTGACAGAATTATTATACTGCTATCACTCTGTAGGGTTCTTATAGCCAGCCTATCTTCCCGAGAGATGTTTGATTTAGGAGGCTTGGCTTTCTCGAGTACTTGTCTCACTTTCCATCTTATTTCATCACCTTGGGTTGATGGGATTCTCAAGGCTATATCTTCCGTGTGTGTTATGATATCTAAGAATGGAACGCGTTTGGTTGTTGTTGCGAAGTTGAGACCTTTATTTAGTACTGCTTCCTCTGAGTGACTCAGTTGGCGGCTGCTGAGCTTGATGACTGCTTTCACGGGTGAGTGGTATTTTGCTGTTACATTCCTCTGGTCTTTGAGCTTTGTGAGCTTCTTAATTTGGCATTCTTTGACCTTCTCATACTCTTGTCTTTACGATATATCCAGATCTGATTGGATTCTCACCCTGTCTTCCCCTTGAGTCACCTTGACAAGGAACGATATTAAGGTGTCGGAGATTTTGTTCCTTAGTTTTGGTTTATTCCAGCGGGTGTGCTGGATCCTTTCTCGAACGAGGGCATGCCCTGCCCTTTTCGCGACTCAAAGTGCCTTCCTGGAATCCACGGTTGTTTGTAATGTCAACCCTGCTGGTATGAGTTTTAAGTCTCTACATCTGTATAGGAAGGCTAGATAGTTAGCGAGTCTTGCTAGTTTCACATGACGTTTTTCCAGGCGTCGCCATTCAGTCCTAATGTCGGGTCGGTACCGATACAAAACACCTGATGTCGGGTCCATACCGATACAAACCACCTGATGAAGGCCGGAGGGCAAAACGGCCGAAAAGTTGTGACTATAATAACCAAGATGAGGAGGTCAGTCCGACAATCTCAATAAATGAAAACACCTTATCTCAAAAATACAGACAATTAATATATACACACACACACATATATATATATATATACATATATATATAATATATACACACATATATATATACATATATAAATACACATATATATATGTATATATGTGTGTATTTATATATGTATATATATGTGTGTATTTATATATATGTATATATATTAATATATATATATATATAATTAAAACACCCTAGTTGAATATATGGTTAAGTGTCAGTTTTATTCATTTAGAACTGTTTTAAAGCGTGTCACCGCTCACTAATTTTCAACTAAATTTCAAACAATTATTACAGTTTATACATCACTTTCTCAGCTATATTGTGAAAAAATATTTTTTTGAATTTTCATTCAGTAAAACAAAAGGTATAATGAATTTTCTGGTGTTCAAATCGTAAAAACCTGTAAGGCAGTTAGCGGCGCTTTTTATGACTGGTTTCCATAGCATCATCTTCGCTTCAGCGATTACTGTCGTGAAAAGAGAAGTAAACCATGAAACAAACATAATAGAAGCATGAAAGGGAGATAATTCGGGGTATTTTATTGAAAACAGACGAGTTCCGCACATTGTTATTACATATGTGTTTACGGGGGGGGGGGGCAAAAAAAAAAGACTAAAATTAAACAAAGAACAAGTGAATTTATTGGAAACCTTGAAAAATCATAAATTACAATAGAAAAATACGAGCATGAAAAGTAATATGGTTAAACTTAAACATGGAAAAGTAAAGAACTAGTTGTTAAAATTGGAAAAGAAAAGGACAAGATATTCTAGTAAAGAATATAATAAATTTATAACTTAAAATATTGCAGCATTAAGAAATCTTTTTGAAATTCAGTTTGTGTTATATAATCAATTTTTAAAGTAATATAACATTCTTACATTTTATCGCCTATAATAAATAAATTAATATTAAAAGCATAGAATTTACATTTAACTCACACCATAAAATATTACCTATAATACTTAACATGCATAATTAGTAGATATAATTAGTCAATAAATAATTAAACAAAATATTTTATTTTAATTATACATCCACGTTTGAATTCCTATTGACAACGCCTCTCAACTGGACAGAGTTAGACACCACCCTCGGTTTTTAATATAGAGAAAAGAAACAGAAATAAAAATTGTCTCAGTCGTGAAGGATTTCTCCTTCGCTGACAGTGAAAAAGAAATTGAAGTGTAGCATCTGCAAAATAGATACTACACTTTGATCTTGGACAGAAGGCTAAGAACGTACTCCAAAAAGAACATAAACTGCATGCTATCTATTTAGATATGTAAACGGTTATATGACGTTAAAAAAATCTCACTAACTCCATAACGCTATAGAAAGCTTGAAATAGAGCAAATACACCCTTTTCGCAACAACTATATTTTCATGTAGTGTACTGGTATTTTGTTTCTTCAACTTAATCATCCCGAGGAAGTCTTAAAATAAAGACGAAACGTTGGCGAATATATAACTTGGTTTGTGCCATTTTTCACCTCTCTATCTCGTCGGAATCGCCATTATTCTCATCAAATCTCTCTCTCTCTCTCTCTCTCTCTCTCTCTCTCTTTATCTCTCTTTTTCTCTCTCTCTCTCTTTCTCTCTATCTATCCATCTATCTCCACACACACACACACACACACACACACACACACACACACACACACACACACGCACACACACGCGCGCGCGCGCGCGCGCGCGCGCGCGTATGCATGTATGTTCATTGCGCAACATAACCATTAAGTATTACAATTTTACGGTAAACAAATTCCAAAAGAATGTAATAAAATCTTTAAATTGCTTTCTTCTATAAATCCACATAAAAAACCACAGAATGTTCATTCATCCATAGGTTCGTAGACCACCTTCACAAATGCATATAATTCACGAAACGTCAGCTTTTTTTCTTTTCTCTGTGGATTTGAGTGGGTAGCGAGAAGATACACAATTTGCCACGCTTGTCAATGGAATATTTCGTACAAGAACACAGGTTGTTGTTATTATTACTATTGTATATTATTGTTATTATTGTTGTTGTTATTATTAGTATTATTTACTTACTAGGAGTATTCACGCTGGCTACCGTGAAAGATTTCTCTTTCAGGAAAACTTGTGGTATTATTATTATTATTATTATTATTATTATTATTATTATTACTACTACTATTTCCATTATTATTGTCATTATTATTATTATTATTATTATTATTATTATTGGCTCACATGGAGCTTTCACACAAGTCAATAAACGATCTGATTGGAGACCTGTGGTGTTCTCTAGGGGTTGAGTGACAACAAGTCTCCCCAGACGTCCAGTTCTGTCCACCTCCTTCGATAGCATTTGCAAATGAATTTGCATTATCGCAACAGCCTCTTACCATTGATTTCTCGCCGACAGTGGCCATTGGTTTATACTGGAATTTTAGTGGCACTAAGCCTCTCCAAGACCCCAGTTCTCTTGTCCAGCGGCGGTCTGGCCAGTGCTCCCTCCTCGGTCTTTCCATCCTCCTTGACCCTTCTCGGCTCTTTGGTATCAATCACTTTTCTATTGGGGAAACGGTGGTGAAACAATGGAGGGATGCATGATGGGGGTGTAGAACATGTAGATCTGCAGCTTTGGTGTTCTTCATTCCCTGTAACGCTTATTCGTTATATTGTCTTCTTGTATTATTCTCCGCATTCAAGGGTTTTCCTTAATATTTCATCATCGTAAGGCGTTGTATTTTTGCATCCATTCCTCTGATTCCAATTTCTGCAATTCTTTTTTCCAGGTTTTTTGGAATTGTTCTTAGTGCTCCTACTATTATCGGTACTATTTTGATTTTCTTCATCATCTAAATCCCTTTTAACTCTCTGGCTAGTTCTGTGCATTTGCTTCTTTCTCCTCTTCTTTCATACTCACCCTGTGGCCAGCTGGGACAGCAAAGTCTACGATTTGACAGGAATTCTCTTTCTTGTTAATTATTACGACATCTGGTCTTCTAGCTTGAATGGGTTTGTCCGTCTGTATGTCCATGTCCCATAAGATTTTGTGATTCTCGTTTTCGAGTGCTGTTGCGGGTTTATGACTGTACCATTTATCTGTACGCTCAAAGTGCAGCCGTTTGCACAATTCCCAGTGCACAGCCCTTCTCACTTGGTCATGCCTGTTTTTGCATTCTTTTTGGGCCAGTTTGCTGCATTCACTTACTATATTGTTTATCGTTTCGTCTCTTTGTCCACAGAGTCTGCATTTGCTGTTTTCTTGTGGTTTATCGATCCTTGCTTTGATATGGTTGGTTCTTATCGAGTTATCTTATGCTGCAGTTATTAGAGATTCAGTTTCTCGGTTTCTATGTCCTTTTCGCGTCCATGTCCAGGTGTTTTCGTTATTCTCATCTTTTGTAATTCTTATGAATCTTCCGTGGAGTTGTTTCTCTTCCCATTTCTCTTTTCTCGTTTTGTCATTTGTCTCTCTGTTTTCTGTTTTGTTGGTTTTATCCGTATCTTCCGTTGCCATAATTACCCTTTCAATGTTTTGCAATATGTATTTTTCTTGTTCTTTTCTTGTGTCCTTCACACAGTCTTCTATACAGATCAGTCCTCTCCCGCCGTCTTTCCTTTTCACGTAGAGTCTGTCGATATCGTCCTTTAGGTGTAATGCATTATGCATGGTCATGAGTTTCCTGATTTTCTGGTCGAGCAGTCACAGTTCTTTTGTCCATCCTATAAACGGTCCAGAGTATCTCACTAGTGACACTGCTCATGTATTTATACCTTTTATTAGGTTTCTGCTATATAATTTAGTTTCCAGGAGTTTTCTTGCTCTGCTGAGGTATTCCTTTCCAATTTTCTCTTTCATTTCTGTTGCTCTGATGATTATGATTATTATTATTATTATTATTATTATTATTATTATTATTATTATTATTATTATCCGTAGGTTCGTAGATCACCTTCACAAATGAAGCCGACTAGTGTTTTCTCTCCTCGGTCTTTCCATCCTCCTTGACTCTCCTCATTTATTTGTGTGTGGCGCCAGTTCATGGTGACAACGAAAAGAAAAAAGAGACAGGTGCGCAGGGAGGGATAACTTACAATTATGATTTCATATGATGTTCTTTTGCGTTTTATATCCTAGCACAATTTCTGTATGTCCGGCTTGTGCCTGTAGTTCATGTACGTTAGTTTCCGCATTCAAGGGTTTTCTTTATTATTGGCTAACCAGGAGCTTTACCACAGGTCATCAAAGATCTCTCCTTGAAAACAGCTTGGAAGCTAAGTGACAACAAGTCTCTCCATGTTTCCAGTACTCTTCACCTCATTCGATAACATCTGCAAATAAATTTGCATTATCGCAACAGCTGCTTGCAATTGATTTCTCGTTGGCAGCGGCTATTGGTCTTCACTGGAATTTGAGTGGCAATAAGCCTCCCCAATGCCCAGTTCTCTTCTCACTTATCCGGCGGAGGCCTGATCAGTTCCTTTGTCTTTCCTTCCTTCTTGACCCTACTTGGTTATTTAGTCTCACTGTTTTTGTGTGTTTTTTTCTTTGGTCGCGAGCAGTGATGTGGCGATGAGAGTATGAGGGTGGGGTGGGTTAGAGAACTTATTATAGCTTCAGTGTTCTTGGTTCCATGTAGTGTTCCATGTTTTGCCTTTGCAGCAGTTTTTCTGGCCGCGTTTTTTGCTCCTGTTTGTTAGTTCCCACATTTAAAGATTTTTCTTAATATTTCAACTGTTTTCATTATTGTTGTTCGTTGTATTTTTCCAGTCATTCCTTTGATTCCAATTTCTCCCATTTTTTTCAAAGTTTTTCGGGATTGTTCCTAGTTCTCCTACTATTATAGGTATTATCTTGATTTTCTTCATCTTCCATATCCCTTTCAGCTCCCTGGCTAGCTCTATATATTTGCTCCGTTACCCCTTTTCTTTGATATTGGAACAGTAAAGTCTACGATGTGACAATATTTTTCTTTCTTGTTAATTATTACGATATCCGGTCTTCTTCCATAGATGGGGTTATCAATTTGTATGTCCCATAGGACTTTCAGATTCTTGTTTCCAAGTACTGTTGCCAGCTTATGTTTGTACCACTTGTATGTGCGTTCGAGAAGCAGTTTTTTGCATAATTCCCAGTGTACTACCCTTCCCATTTGATCGTGTCTATTCTTGTATTCCTTTTCGTCCAGTTTGCTGCACTCATTTATTATATAATTTATCGTCTCGTCTCTTTGTCTTCACAGTCTGCATTTGCGGGTTTATTGTGTTTTGTCGATCTTTTCTTTGATGTAGTTGGTTCTTATCGAGTTGTCTTGTCCTGCAGTTATTAGGGATTCAGTTTCTTGGCTTTTGTGTCCTTTTCACACCAATGTCCCAGTGGTTTCATTATTTTCACCTTTTGTCATTCTTATGAATCTTCCGTGTAGTTGTTTCTCTTTCCACTTTTCTTTTTTTGTCTTATCCTTTGTTTTCTGTTTTCTGTTTTATTGATTTTTCAGTGTCTTTCGCGGCTATGATTATTCTTTCAGCGTTTTGCATTATGTATTTTTCTAGTTCTTCGTTGGTATCATTCACAAAGTTTTCTATACTAACCAGTCCCCTACCGCCGCTTTTCCTTTTTACGTAGAGTCGGTCAACATCGTCCTTCCGATGTAGTGCGTTGTGCATTGTCATGAGTTTCCTGGTCTTCTGATCGAGTTGTCTCAGTTCTTCTTTAGTTCACCCCATGAACGGTCAAGAGTATCTTACTAGCGATAGTGCCCATGAGTTCTCGCACAGGTCATCGTCAGAGATTACTTACTGACAATGACCGATTGTACTTCCTGAAATCTAGGTGACAACAAGTCTCTCAGAATTTCCACTACTGTCCACATTTTTCGATGACCTTTGCAAATGACAACAGCTTTGTACTGTATGATTACCCCCTGGCAACAACCAATCATCTCCAATCGGAGTTGGATGGAAATAATAAGCTTAATAACAAGATATCAGTACTTTTCGCACTCATTCAGTATAAGTATAGCTAGCGCCTTCCCTCCTCGATCAGTCCATCCTCCCTGGCCATTTTCGACTATTTTGCGTGGTATCAGTAGAAACCGATGTCATTTTTATCATTGGAGGGGGAAGACATTAATTATAATGACTTTTTGGGGGGCTTAAAGGGTTACTTGAACAAGCATTCACACGCACACACACACACACACACACACACACATATATATATATATATATATATATATATATATATATATATATATATAGTAAGTTATAAAATATATATGGCGATTAAGCTACACTGAACATTCCGCGTTTCATCCACTCTATGACTCTTCAGGCTTATGCACATAAGCCTGAAGAGTCAGAGTGGATGAAACGCGGAATATTCAGTGTAGCTTAATCGCCATATATATTTTATAATTTACTAACTAGCTCTATCTACGTATTGAGCACTTTTGAAGTAAATACTTAAAGTTTACGCATAAATTTATACCTTCGTATATTAATTTTATGTGAGTAAATGAAGTAGTTATATATACACACATATATATATATATATATATATATACTATTTTAAAAGCTAGCATACACTGGAAGCGAATAACATGGTCGCCTCATTAGCCAGTGTCACGTGTTTGTGAAATTCTAAGGGCACTTCATACCGAATCACCATCTAAATAAGAATCTGTTCTTTCCACGATATGAAATAATTTAACTGCTTAAGTATTAAAACTTTAATCGTGTTGTTAGTTTCGTTGCTTTCGTTAGATATTGACCGGACAGCACCGAGTAACCTGGTCGATTATTGGACAAATGAAACAATTAGATTATGGAAAATGCGACACGTGATTTGGGCTGCAGTTCTGACTTAATAGTTAGTTAGCAGTGATAGAACTAATCAGTTGGCGGGAAACACGTGAACGAGAAATATGATATCAATAACACGACTGCGATTATATGCAGATCGGGTTCTGGATATGATCTTACACTATATCCGATGGTGAGGCCCCAGCTTGCAGGCCTTAGGGAGTGTGGAGCCACCCTTTAACTGCCATTACTCCCAGGCCCACTATGACCGGGAGTGGTGGTATATGTTAGGGTCCCAACTATGGGTATATGCTATTAAAAAAGATTACTTTAAAATAACTGAATTCGGCATTAAACAACCTGAAAGGGGTTGGTATGCTGTAAAACAAAAAAAACGACCAACCTTATACGCAGTTCAGGAAAAAAAAACAATATATTTGCTAACTATCAATAGGCCTCAAGTATGTAACGTTATATCGTGAGACATAGCCCTAATTCTAATCGCTGTACCTCAAGTGAAATTTTCAACTTCTTTTCTTAATTTGGACTAATGTGGAAAATCCCGTTTCACAAATTATGACTTAAATATGATATTTTAATTCATACGGATATCGTATTTATCATTATATTTATTTACTATTAAATTTATTTACTATTATATTTATTTAATATTATATTTATTTATTATTATATTTATTTATTATTATATTTATTTATTATCATATTTATTTATTATTATATTTATTATTATATTTATTTATTATAATATTTATTTATTATTATATTTATTATTATATTTATTATTATTATATTTATTATTATATTTATTTATTATTATATTTATTATTATATTTATTATTATTATATTTATTTATTATTATATTTATTATTATTATATTTATTTATTATTATATTTATTTATTATTATATTTATTATTATTATATTTATTATTATATTTATTTACTATTATATTTATTTACTATTATATTTATTTATTATTATATTTATTTATTATTATATTTATTTACTATTATATTTATTATTATATTTATTTATTATTATATTTATTTATTATTATATTTATTTATTATTATATTTATTTATTATTATATTTATTTATTATTATATTTATTTATTATTATATTTATTTATTATTATATTTATTTACTATTATATTTATTTATTATTATATTTATTTACTATTATATTTATTTATTATTATATGTATTTATTATTATATTTATTTATTATTATATTTATTTACTATTATATTTATTTACTATTATATTTATTTATTATTATATTTATTTATTATTATATTTATTTATTATTATATTTATTTATTATTATATTTATTTACTATTATATTTATTTACTATTATATTTATTTATTATTATATTTATTTATTATTATATTTATTTATTATTATATTTATTTATTTTTATATTTATTTATTTTTATATTTATTAACTATTATATTTATTTATTATTATATTTATTTATTATTATATTTATTTATTATTATATTTATTTATTATTATATTTATTTATTATTATATTTATTTATTATTATATTTATTTAATGTTATATTTATTTATAATTATATTTATTTATTATTATATTTATTTATTATTATATTTATTTATTATTATATTTATTTATTATTATATTTATTTATTATTATATTTATTTATTATTATATTTATTTATTATTATATTTATTTATTATTATATTTATTTATTATTATATTTATTTATTATTATATTTATTTACTATTATATTTATTTACTATTATATTTATTTACTATTATATTTATTTATTATTATATTTATTTATTATTATATTTATTTATTATTATATTTATTTATTATTATATTTATTTATTATTATATTTATTTATTATTATATTTATTTATTATTATATTTATTTATTATTATATTTATTTATTATTGTATTTATTTATTATTATATTTATTTATTATTATATTTATTTACTATTATATTTATTTATTATTATATTTATTGATTATTATATCTATTTACTATTATATTTATTTATTATTATATTTATTGATTATTATATTTATTGATTATTATATTTATTTATTATTATATTTATTTATTATTATATTTATTTATTATTATATTTATTTATTATTATATTTATTTACTATTATATTTATTTATTATTATATTTATTTATTATTATATTTATTTATTATATTTATTTATAATTATATTTATTTATTATTATATTTATTTATTATTATATTTATTTATTATTATATTTATTTACTATTATATTTATTTATTATTATATTTATTTATTATTATATTTATTTATTATTATATTTATTTATTATTCTATTCATAATTATTATATTTATTTATTATTATATTTATTATTATATTTATTATTATATTTATTTATTATTATGCAGCCAATAATATATTTGTTATTATATTGTACTCGATATTGAGTAATGATTTCAAATGTTTCAAAAAATCATAGAGGCAACTGAGCCCATGAAAAATAATTTCAAATATTACCTGACAAATATACTCAGTGAACCAAGTGCAAGAGAGATTTAAACAATTGCACTTCAAGGGACGGTCAGAATCATAAAATAATCTTTCGATTGGAATAAGAGTACGCGGGTGAACGTTTGGAATCCGGTAGGAATACTTCATCCCAATCTTGAAAAAACTGATAAGAATATAAAAAAAATGATATATCAACGTATATATATATATATATATATATATATATATATATATATATACTAGCAAAAGTACCCGTCGTTGACTGAGTTCAAAAACAGCCTACAGAAAATGGACTGATTTATGAAAGTATGATAGGTTATGAAAAGGAAGGGTTGTAAAGAGATAGATTCGAATTTGGGGATATCAAAACCAAAGCAAACTATGAAAACCAAAGCAAAATATGATGAAAGTAAAAATAAAATAGATAAACCCCATAATTTATTATACCATACCTGTTCAAACTGAAACACTTATTACAATATTCTGTGGATCTATATTAAAAAACCTTGTTAAACTTTCCGATTTTTCCGATTCCGATATATACATATATATATATATATATATATATATATATATATATATATATATATATATATGTATATAATTAATTCAACATGGTGTAAGTGAAACATATAAGGTATTTACAGATTGTCTTCCAATATTCAGATTTTAATCATGTCAAAACACACTCAATTTTCTTTTTGACAAATTGATTGTTGCTATTTTTTCTGAGTTAAGGGCATAACAGATTCATTGATTGATTTTGTGCTACGAAACAGATATTGCCAAGAATTGTAAAGGTCTACTGAATTAAAGGAATAAATTATAAGATGGTCAACATCATGAAATTTTGTCATATAGTTTTTTTGTCATTTATTCACTACATTACTCTGTAATTACATTGAGCTTCTTAAATAAGGATTGGTATATATTATGAGAAAATATATTTCCACATATATATATATATATATATATATATATATATATATATATATATATATAGAATGATATCAGCAGTAATTACGAGATAAAGTATCACCTAAATGTTTATAATATCAAAAATAACGCGTACACGAGAAAGAGAGGGAAAGAGAGAGATAAGGGAGACAGAAAGAGGAGAGAAAGTTGGCTATATTTTCATTTATGCTATCTAGAAACTTACTAATTTATTATTTTCTTTTCATTTTCTTTTCTGACTCAATTTTATTCAGCTGCTAGTTTCAGTCAGACGTGACCCTTACATTCTTTGACGTTTTTTTTTTGTCGGCAAGCTCCCTTTCTTTCTTTTTATTCCCTTTTTTACGCCAACAGTGTCCCTTTTCTTTATTCAGTGACTAATAGCGTACATAAATTCGCTGCGATGATACCAGACCTTAATGTTAACAATAGCGTTTTGTACACAAGTATTTTTAGCGACCCGAGACTTTTAAGCAGATCAACCAAAGCGAAACCAACTCTCACTCTCTCCGACACACACACATACACGCACACGCATGTCTTCTAACACACACACACACACACACACGCGTGCGCGCGCATTATTTCATGTTTCTCTTGTCCCCGCCTCCTGTTCCCTCTTCTCCAAACTCAAACAATTTGTTTTTTGTTTCTTTCAACATCCACCTGTCCATGTTTTACAATTTTGTTTTAGATAAGGATTTATTATTCGCATTATATGGATTCTTCGGACTACTGCTCTCATCTTTAATAGTTATTTTCACAACGTTTCGGTCGAGGTAACGTCCGATCTTTTTTGTGTGTGTCTTGTCGAATTCGGTAATCTAGGAGACTCTTTCAGCGGAACTTTGGAGTCCGTACAGAATTTCGAACGGAACTTTTTATTGAATCCACGAGGGTAGCATGCTCTTCTTCCGTCGACCGTGACTGAGGATTAGCTATTCAACTTCCAGAAGGGTCTTACTCAAAATGCAAAGGTTAATATGCTATAAAGAACCAACTTACCATAAACCATCTGGAGATATAGTTGTTATAGTAATTGTTGTAGTAGTAATTCTCCAAGTTCCAAATATAAAGTTTTATCAGTTGGTCATTTATTACTTTTCAGAAGGTATACATTACAATATTGTTTCGTTCGCGACAAGTCTACAAAATTATGTCATTGTTGCATTTTTAGTCACGAACTCATCAATTGTTCACCATTTAAAAAAAATTGAGGAAAAAAAAACAATATTTTGAACGGCTTACATGGTTCATGCAACCGACAGACTACTTTTTTCCTCGTTATGAAGATTTCTTGTAATGGGAAAAAGGCAGAAGTTGTCGGTTGCATGAACTATGAAAGTTGTTCAAAATAGTGCCTGGTTTTTGTTTGTTTGTTTGTTTGTTTTTTTGGAACTACATATGCTCTGTAACTGATTCATTGAGGTTGGGTTTTTTAGAAATTTTTTACAAGAACATCTTTTAATATAAAAAAATTATTTATGATAAACGTTTTCAATCCATTACGATTGGAATATATGAGATAGAATAACATTTCAAGTAAAGGATTACCATATATATATATATATATATATATATATATATATATATATATATATATGATAATCCTTTACTTGAAATGTTACTTCTGATGAGTTAAGGGCATAATAGATTCACAAATTGATACAATTATTAAGAGATTGATTTTGCGTTACGAAACAGATACTGCCAAGAACTGTAAGGATCAATTGATGTAAAGGAACAAAATATAAAATTGTCAACATCATGTACTTTGGAATATAAAGTTTCTGTCGTTTATTCTATATATTGCTCTGTATTCACATTGAGCATCTTATATAAGGATTGATACATAATAAGAAAATATATTTTTATAGAAATATATATATTAATATATATATATATATACACATATGCATACATATCTCACTGATCTGTTTAAATGTATGCATGTTTGTATGTATGTATGTTTGTATGTCTGCCTAAAACTTTCGACCGAGGCTACGGATTTTCACGAGATCCGTATCGTTTTATAGCCCAACCTTCGGACGATAAATATCGATAAATTGCCTAAAAAATTAATTTCGTCACACTCAACTGGACACTTTTCTACAAGGAGAGGTGGCTTTTATCGCCGATATTTGCGAAAGATCACGTTCTTTTCCTCCTTCGCAGTACGATTTCGAGCCTGTCTACTACCACTTTTTCTTTTTTTTTTTTTTTTTTTTGCTCAGCACACACCTCCAAACACCCGGGCAACGCCGGACACCCTGGCTAGTATATATATATATATATATATATATATATATATATATTCTAAAATTATTTCCTTTTAAATAATTTTAAAGTTTCACCTCCTTTGTTCATGTAAGGAATTCTTGTCTTGTCTGCGTAATCCTGTTTAATTATTCAGCCAAACGGACAACAGAAACCGGAAATCGATAAGAGAAGACAATCGTGACAATAACAGAAGTATCCATTTTTATAAAACTGTGACGTTTTTATTCCAATGCCAACGGTATCCGATGCCTCTGTTTTGTCGTGAAAGGCATATGATACCCCCTGTAGTGGCAACTGCGCATGTAATTGTGAGGCAAGGGTTGCGCGATCACACCCACACTGAATCGGCACTGTTTGAATCTGATGGCAAGAATAAGTCAAGGACGATTGGAAACAATGCCGGGATAAGCGGAGAGCATATACAGCACTAGCAGTGTCTGAATCTTTGGGAAAATCGCCATTGCAAATTTGACACCCCTAACACAAAACTGCGAATAAAATATAAAAAAAAAACTCGTAATTTCTGTTTTTAAAGTTGGTTGTTTATTTTCTTTATCGAATATACTTCCAAAATAAAGTATTAAAGTTGTTTCAAACATAATATATATGTAAGCCGTTCAAAATATTATTTCTTACTTGTTAAAAAACCGTGTTGACAAAATATCCACTCGCGGTGATAAATACGCGGACATTTTGTCTACACGGTCTTTTAACAAATAAAAAATAATATTTGGAACGGCTTACATGGTTCATGCAACCGACAGACTACTTTTTTCCTCGTTATGAAGATTTCTTGTAATGTGTTTTAAACAACTTTAATAGTTTATTTTGGAAGTATATTCCATAAAGAAATAAACAACCCACTTTAAAAACAGAAATTACGAGTTTTTTTTAAATATTTTATTCGCAGTTTTTTGTTGGGGGTGGGGGGTGTAAAAAATTCCGCCAAAATTCATACACTGCTAATACAGCACATGGAAGTCCCAAATGGTTACCCATTTAGTACTGGCCAGTTTGGACGGTGCTTAACTTCGGTGATCCAGCGGGAACCGGTGTGTCAACGTTATTATGCCGACGGTATAATGTTTACTTAACATCTGTGTTCTTGTTCGCTCACGTGGTCACGGGCCAAAATGAATTCTGAGTAAATCGATAAAGGTTGTCTTAACTCGGTTCATTTCAGTGACATCCTAGATCGAATTAAATGTTTCATATCCTGTTTCTTGCTGCGTTTACAACCTCTTTTCTCTTTCCGCGTCCTGTGTTTTCTTTCTGTTTGAATTAAACCTCGTCATTAAACCGTCTCAACGTTTTCACTTCCGACCACAAGTCGGTCGGGGGATACGTAACTGCAGATACGAGTAGATAAAATGATGATTTATGCGTAAGTCTTGTGCCCGGACAATTAATTGAAACATTTAAACACAGCACCGCTATTTGAGAAGAGATAGCTAAAAGGCGAACCATTCTAAAACGGGCACCAGCATCTGTCATTAAACGGCTGACATTTAACGTCAATTTTAATGAAAGAAAGCACCATTTTTGAACCCTGATGTAACTAGGTATAATCGTGTCATTTAATTCATCATTTGAACTAGAACTTTGAAGAAAAGTTTATCTATATATCAATAGGACAGCGTGTTTGTTATTTATTTTGTGTGTCATGCTTACATCCGAGTGACTGTCGTTTAATTATTATAGACCTCCATTTCTTGTAATAAATAATTTTACCAAGCATTCTTCATAAGTTTTTGTTTCGGTTTCGATTAGAGCTGATGGCACTCAAGTTGTTTATTTTTTATAAAAAACTTTACCAAGAATTCTTCATAAGTTTTAGTTTCGGTTTCGAGTATAACTAATTGCCCTCCAGTAATCTCTTTTTTTTTTTTTTTTTTTTCGTAAATAATTTTACCAAAAATTCTTGATAAGTTTTATTTTTCGGTTCCGATTTTAGCTGAAGGAACTCTAGTTTATATATATATATATATATATATATATATATATATATATATATATATATACATCAAACTTGATGCACCAAGTCATATGGATATATATATATATTTTTTATTTTTGAAATCGCAAATTCATAGTATCTCAAATCGATAGAACATTAACGCTATAATAATATATACGAAATCTGAAAGAATTAAAATATCATATTTAAGCGTACTTTACGACCGGGCTTAGCCGGGTTTCCCTGCTAACTAGATAAATACTTTTGAAGTTTTAACAAAAGAGTACGTTGAATAGCTATAGAATGCCAACGCAATATATTACATATGAATAAGTCCCCTGTGGAATTTCCACAGGTCTCGCTAGGTAAACATTATAGTCTCTTATGCACTTATGTTACCGTGCTAGTTTCTAAATAATATTTTCAAGTTACTTTTTAAAAATTAAATTGTCAGAATAAAGTACAGAATAATTACAAAACACCTCCCTCACCATGTTAAAACTGGCTTTCTAAATAATAACGTCATAATTTCAGCACGTTAACATAAGTGCTTGAGTACCAACATTTCTAGTTAAATATAAAATATTTGGTTGCAATTGATGGCAGTTATGGCCGCCAGTTTAATGACGTGTACTTCCGTAACCTACTTTTGTTAAAGTACTTTTTTGTTAATTATACCATGCGTTTGTCTTGATTATAACTGACCTGCAAGGCTACAACACATACATAAAACACACACATACATATACCCGCACGCACACACACTCTCACACAAATATATTATATATATAACATACATAATTTATAAAACGAATTATATCTGAGTTTTAGTCCGTCTATTTTTTCAAACTGCATAATCTTGTAGTCTCATGTGAGCAGCGCGACGCGACACGAGTCAAATGATCGCATATTTTTGGGGGTGTATGGGTTTTCATTCGATAAAAACAACTATTAAGGCGTTAAAATTTACAAAAAAATTAAACTTGGCAGATGTAAGTCGACTTAAATATATATACACACATTATATATATATATCTTTATATATATATATATATATATATATATATATCTTTATATATATATATATCTTTATATATGTATATATATATATGTATATATATATATATATATATATATAAAGGATGAAACACTAGTGTATGTAGGTATTTAATAATTATTACAGTAAATAATATATATATATATATATATACATTGTTTTTAAAATATATTTATCCACTGACACGTGTTTCGTCGTGTATGTCTCATCAGAGTGGCTGAATCCAGCGTGATTCGCAATCGGGACCCCAGGTAAGGAGCCTAACCCCTTACCGCTCGTCCATCTCGCACAATTGTTTGGATATATCGCGATTTAGTTAGATGTTATTTGTTTTTGTTTTTGCGATACGTTTTGAATGAATGCAATTATTTACGAAAGTGCAGTTTTACCTAAATGCGAGTTGGGAATAATTTTCCCTTTAACCAATTTGGTACCCCCCCCCCCATATGGGAAGCGGCTTATATATTAGAAATATCCACTGACACGTGTTTCGTCGTCTACGAATTATCAGAGTGGCTGAATCTAGCAAGATTAAAAACAATATATCTATATGCTATTGTGAATCAAATAAAACATTCTGTTCAGAAATTCCGTGCAGATTCCTTAGTTCGACGCAAGGATTCGTGAGTTCGACATAATACCTGTGAAAAAGGCCGTAGGTTACATCGATCGAAATTTTGAACGAATAACACTCAAGTTGAGAACAGTAGTCTCGAGAATCCAAATAGGACGAACGTCCTAATTTGTGTAGATAAAACTCTGGTCACATGTTGCGTTGTCAATGGATTCACTATTTCTATATTAGAACGCATCAGTTAATGATTTCTTCCATCCATGCCGCGGCCCTGCCGGTGGGGCATTAGAATACGCCGACTACTCCCCCCCCCCTGCAGAGGGTAAAAGTCCCTCAATGGGGGTCTTGATATGACCTTAAACTATATCCAGTGGTGAGGCCCCAGCTTGTGGGCTTTGGGGAGTGTGGAGCCACCCTTTAATTACCATTGCTCCCAGGTCCACTCTGACCTGGAGTAGTAGTACCTATTAGGGTTCCAACTATGGGTTAAATAGAAACCGACGTGAAAACAACGAATATATTCTATTAAATATGTTTTCTTCAAAATCTTTGGATTCGGCATTAAATAACCCGAAAAGTGTTGATATGCCGTAAAACAAAAACAACCAATCAATCCATACATGCCGAGAAAATAAACGTAACTCATAAAGAATGCTTTCATTCTAATTATATCAGAATATCCAGTTTGAAAAATACTTCAATATTTCTTTCAGTAATGCCGATATGAAAGTGTTCTGTGAAGCGCTACGGAAAAAAAAGAAGCGATTAAATATACTACTATATATTTGAAGTAAAGATGTAAAATTCTCACAGACGAGAAGATTAATTAGAAGTGTATATATATATATATATATATATATATATATATATATATATATATATATATATATATATATATATAGAGAGAGAGAGAGAGGTGGGGGTAGTCTAATATGCATATTTACATATGTATTTAGGTGCAATCTATCTATATATCTATAAAAGTGAAAATGCGTGTGTGTGTCTGTCTGTGTGTGTACATTTCCCTAGAAAACTACTCTGTCAATTTTCGGTCTAAAGACTCAAGATTTTACATATCGATATTGATATTTGGGAAAATCTTTTTAATCGGTTTTTGGCCAGGAATTTGGCTATTAAGGGGGCAAATGTCAACGATTTGACCTTTGAGAACTCTACCAATCTCCTCCGCCAATTTTGGGTCTAGACACTTGAAATTTTAGATGTAGGTTGCTTGGACATGGATCAAACTTTTTCATTTTATTTGAGCCCAAAACAATAAATTTTAAGGGGTGAAAATTGGGTCCAAAATTTAAAAAAAAATTGACCTCTCAGCTAATTTTCACCTAAATATTTGAAATTTCACAAAAAGTGCATTCAGTCATAGAACAAGCTTTTTAATCGGTTTACGGCCGAAAATTTGGCTGCCGAAGAGTCAAAGTTCAAAAGATTTTACCTTTTTGTTCAGCAAATTTTGAGCGTAAACATTTGAAATTTTGCATAAAGGGTATTCAGACATGCAGCAAGCTTTTTAATCAGTTTTGGGGCGAAAATTTGGCTGCTAAGAGGTCACAGTTGAAAGAGTTGACCTTTGCAAACTCTACCAAACGCCTACACCATTTTTGGGGTCTAAAATCTTGAAATTTTAGATGTAGCTTATCTAGGCCCGAGTAAAGATAGGCTGCAAAAACAAAACAAAAAATTAAACAGTGTCTAAATTATTTTCATGAATAATTATTTTACATAAGTACGGAGAAATATTTAAATTTGATTCTTTTGTTTGATTACATTGGGAGAGTGCGTGTATTGCTTTTAGAATTGTTGCATTTTCAAAATGGTGGTCACATGCGATGATGTGTAAAAATGGCGTTAAGGTTGTTGTTTGTTTTTATGGCCCTTTAATGTTCGTGTATTCGCTTATTTATCTTATAGAAAATATAAAGTACATAAGTAAATAAAATATGTATACGTATGCATATAACGGTAGAGAGAAATAAAAAGCGAAGGAAAGAAAAAACAATATACATTTATATACATGGCAACGATATAAATATAACAGTGAACGAATAAAAAAAAAGTTCGCTTAATCGGCTTGTAAACAGTAGAAGAGTGTTTTGAAGACTTTTGTGGAAAGTTGTGAATATCTAAATTGATTTAGTCTTTTGCCGACAAATCTTGTTAGCGAAATCACCGCTGGCGGCCATTGCGCTTTATTCTGGCACGAAGCCAGTTGCTTATATTTCGACATCAGTCGATATGTTTGCGATCCTCAAAAGGGGGAACCTGTTGTGAAAAGACAGTGCTATACAAAAGATGACGTTCTACACAAACTGTATTGGCAGTAACATTTAATGTTAGATTGATACAAGATTAATACATTAACTCTTAAAAACCCACTACTGACCAGTACACACGAAAACGTTATATATATATATATATATATATATATATATATATATATATATATATATATCTATATATATATATATATAATGTGTGTATATATATATAATGTGTGTATATATATATAATGTGTGTATATATATATAATGTGTATATATATATATAATGTGTGTGTATATGTATATAATGTGTATATATATAATGTGTGTGTATATATATATATAATGTGTGTGTATATATATATATATATATATATATATATATATATATATATATATATATATATATATATTCGCTGTTGTTTTTCTTCAAACAATGAATATGGTTAATATTGGCTTCGCCTCGAAGCTCGTATTTATTTAGAAAGTCGCCCATAATTTATTTGGACGTATATATAAATTTATTTATTTATTTATTATTAAAAAAAAAAAGTAATCTACGTATACGCGTGTTTCGAGTTATCTAACTCTCTCAGCGTAGCTTGACTGTTCCTAGGGATCGAAATCCAGACTGTTTATCACAGTCCGGCGCCTTACCCGTTAGGCCACGAACCCTAAATGACTTTACTGCTTTATTTTTATCGCTTATAAATTTATATTTGTTTTTTTTGTTTTTTTTTTTAAACGATGAATACGGTTAATATAGGCTTCGCTAGAAACAGTCAAGCTACGCTGATGAGTTAGATAACTCGAAACACGCGTGTACGTAGATTACTGTTTTTAAAAATAATAAATAAATAACAATGTTATATATACATACATAAAATTTCAGCAATAGAGTGGCCTTACATAAGAGCAACATCAAAATTGCAGATAACAGACACGTCCATGTTTCAAAGCACGTACACACATGCAGTGGAAACAGCTTCAAAATAATTCCCATCTTCCAAACAGACAATTATTTTTATTTACTTACACAGGAAAAAAACTTCATCACCAGATTCACTCCTGAACTGAACAGAGCCTAATATCATCACACAAAAACATGAAATGCAAGGTACACTCGCATGCACATCCATACACATACGCATATACACACCCACACATAAATCAGAACCGACACATTAAAACACACACACGTGCGTGCATACAACCACACACGGACATAACACCCCTATCTCTAATACAACACACTGAACAATACCAACCCTACTTAACCTCGAAACCAACAACACTAGGAAACACCTAGAACCATAGTATATCTGTTCCAACACCTCGCTCCCTCCTCAGTCAGTGGAGGAGAACCCCCTCATGACTGAAACAACTATCATCCCTTCTATCATCCCCCTCCCATACCTATACCCCCTTCAATGCCCCCCTCTGGTGAACAAAATCTTCTCCACACTAGGAACCGATCCTGGGTCTGGCCATACCCACATGGGGAGACAAATAAATAGAAACATTAAAAAATCCCCTATACATATTTTAAATACACCCCTCTTTCTAAACAAACATAATATAAGGAATACCCAAAAAGACTAAAACGAAAATTCACAATACTATGTTTATGTGTGGGTGTGTATATGTGTATTGTATGTGTATGGATGTGCATCCAAGAATCCAAAAAATAAATATCAAAATAGAATGAAAGCACCCCTACCCATATTTCAGAAGAGCTAGTCCAACCTCCCCACACATACACATTAGTAACGACCTCACCTCGGACCACAGTCGCCTTCCTAAGGAAGCAAATAACCCCAAAATACTATAAAACAATATACACATTCCCAAACAAACAAAAGCAAACACACACACGCACACACACGCACACACACACAAACACACACACACTCACACACACACACACACACACTACCCCACCCTAAAGGAAAAGAAAAAAACATTAGCAGAAAGAAATAGCCAGGTCAGCAGTCTCCCTCGATAAGCCCAATAAAAGAGCAATAAAAGAGTAATAAAAATTGAGCATGCCAATGAATAATAAACACTTACAAGCCTCCACCCCTTGGAAAAACTTTAAATTAACTAAAAATCCCCATTTTTACATCTCCAACACATTTGAAAATAATTTCTGACGAGGACGCATCACAGAACGTCTGAAACGCGCGTAAAAACGATTTCAATGACTTAAAAACATTATTACAATGATCCAAACATAATTCCCAATGAAAAACCAAGACACGGAATAATAAAATAATGTTAAAAAATACACATTGTTGGTGACTACTCCCTTATTTATATATATATATATATATATATATATATATATATATATATATATATATATATATATTATGGCATAATCATCTAACTAATCATTTAACTATTACGTGTAATTATATTCATGCAGATATTCTACATGATTTATACTTGCGTAATATTTGCGTAAAAATTTATAGTAAGCACAAACCTCTTTCTATATATATTTATGTTTATATATAAAATAAAATAAAATACGCATCAAGTGTGTTTGAAAGCCAAATCAGAACGTAATATTAGGAAAATAAAAAATACTTTATTTGTTTGAAATTTATAACATAAATATATTTCGGAGCTATACTCCATCCTAAGTGTGTTGTTTCTTTCTTTTTTTCCTTTTCTTCTTCCTTGCCATGTTGTACATTTGGAGAAAGAAGTCTGTTTGTAAAGAGCCGCGCGTTGTATCTCAGCGGTTATATTTGGAAATGTTGGAACTGTGCGTAGGCAACGCAAGAATAACGTCAAAGGCGTGAGTTCCATATAGAAACGTTAATTTAATTTTAATAAAATAAAATACGCATCAAGTTCCAACATTTCACAATACAACTACTCAGATACAACGCGCGGCTCTTTACATACTTCTTTCTCAAACTTTACAACATGACAAGGAAAAAGAAAAGAAAAAAAGGAAAGAAAACAATATACTGAGAATGGAGTATACCTCCGAAATATATTTATTTTATAACTTTCAAACAAGTAAAATATTTATTTTCCTAATATTACGTTGTGATTTGGCTTTCAAGCGCACTTGATGCGTATTTTCTTTCATTGTTATTTCAATTATTTTATTCGTGTTTTATTTTTGTGAGCGGTAATTGTGTATTTATATACTAAGTTTGTTATTCAATTATTTTTATCTATATAACCTATTTTAATAATTGTTTTTTTTTTATTAATTACATTTTTTATTGATTTAAATTGTTCGATACTTATTGGAGACATTTCGATAAAAAAAAAAACTATCTAAAAATACGCCCAGACGTATAAAGTACAGTTGCATGAAATAAATAAAAAAATCCGGCGAGTCATTCCGGAATTTATAGTGAACGCACACACAGACATAACATATATACAGTACAGCTTCGCTGTATCACAGCAAATCAGTGCGGCTAAACCAGTAACTACCTCAAGTCAGGATGGAAACTCGGCGACAGTCAGCGTTTCTCGCCGTCACATTATTTGGCTGATGCTGAGATGGGAATGCAAAATTACAATGTTTAAACATTGTCCAACCGCCTAAGCTCTATTTCTTTACACAAAGGGCATTATTTTTTTGCTAGCATATATATATATGAATATATATATACATGTATATATGTGTGTATATATATGCATATATATGTGTATATATATGTACATATATGTATATATGCATATATATAAATATATATATAAATATATGTGTATATATGTACATATATGTATATATGCATATATATAAATATATATATATAAATATATATGTATATATATGTATATATGCATATATATAAATATATATATATAAATATATATGTATATATATGTATATATGCATATATATAAATATATATATAAATATATATGTATATATATGTATATATGCATATATATAAATATATATATAAATATATATGTATATATATGTATATATGCATATATATATAAATATATATGTATATATGCATATATATAAATATATATATAAATATATATGTATATATATGTATATATGCATATATATATATAAATATATATGTATATATGCATATATATAAATATATATATAAATATATATGTATATATATGCATATATATATAAATATATATGTATATATGCATATATATAAATATATATATAAATATATATGTATATATATGTATATATGCATATATATATAAATATATATGTATATATGCATATATATATAAATATATATGTATATATGCATATATATATAAATATATATGTATATATATGTATATATGCATATATATATAAATATATATATAAATATATATGTATATATATATAAATATATATATATAAATATATATGTATATATATGCATATATATAAATATATATATAAAAGATATAAATGTATATATATGTATATATATAAATATATATATAAAAGATATAAATGTATATATATGTATATATATAAATATATATATAAAAGATATAAATGTATATATATGTATATATATATAAATATATATATAAAATATATATGTATATATGGATATATATATGCATATATATAAATATATATATATGCATATATATAAATATATATATATGTATATATATGCATGTATATATATATGCATATATATATGAATATATATATATGTATGCATATATATATATATGTGTATATATATGCATATATATGCGAGCAAACTGTTAATAAAATATGTTAAAAATACGGAATTAGAACCAGTACATTCCCAATACAGTCACTAGAAAACTTCGAAATTTATATGTTGAATCTTGTGAAGAGTTTAAAGGAAAAAAAGAACTTTAACCCTAAAATAGAATTTATAAATAAGGTATTCATAAATAACTGCCAATCTTAACACAACAGTTCCAGCAGATAAGACAATGAACAGTATGAACTTTGAAACGTATAATAATCTTATTTTGAGTAAACTAAATAAAAAATTATAAACAGAAGAAGATCTTTATAACATAATTAAGACTTAATAAGTTAAATTTAAACCTATCATTATTGACTTAAAAAGTAAGGGATGAAAATATATTGTAAAATATTATTTAACTAAATACTTGGATTATGTTTCCTTATAAAGAAATAACGTATGAAGAAAAAAATTAACTACTAGATCGCTTCGTTTATTTCGAAAAATCATAAATAGAAAATAAATGGGTAAATGGAGTCATCTCCCTTACAAAATAACGGGATTAAGAATGGTTAATGGATAGCAAGAATTATATATATATATATATATATATATATATATATATATATATATATACTTGTTTATTGTTATATAAACATGCTCACATCCCGCTGCTACAAATAGCCTAGGCAGCGACTTGACTATTCAAAAGTTCAATTTATTCATTGAACTTTTGAATAGTCAAGTCGCTGCCTGATGATATCTGTTGTTTGATTGAAACAAGTGGCTATTTGTAGCAGCGGGATGTGAGCATGTTTATATAACAATAAACAAGTATTATCAGCTCTTTTTATTGAGCACTATCTAACAACCTCGTTGAATTCATTAGTCCATTACTTTTGAATATAAAAAAAACCCGAGTATATATATATATATATATATATATATATATATATATATATATATATATGATACTGAGATAATGATAAGACTTAAGTTAAATTTAAAACTTAAGTTAATGACATTAACGATAAGGGATAAAATAAATTTTAATTAATGTTATTTAAAACACTCTTGAAGGGAAAAACATCAACTAATAGATCGTAAAATATAAATAACATTATACGAAACCATGGGAGATTGAGAAAGGAATAGTCAAAGATATAATTAGAACTAAAATTTGAAATATTGGAGAAATAAATCAATGAAATAAAAAGACTGGCAGAATATATTTTTAAAGAATACATTAAAAGATTAATTGAATATAAAAATACGGAATTGATGAAGTTTGATATAAAATTTAGAAATACGATTGTGGGTTAAATAATCAATTCGCAGACAATCGAAAAAACAATAAAAAACATAAATAAAATATAAAAAGTGGAATAGAGGTGAGTTCAACTGCCAAATCCATTAAAATAGGGATTATGAATGTATTCATACATGTATGACAAATGTATTTCGCCGTCTGAAGAGCAGCTATTTTGGAATATTTTTTAATGATATGATATTTGAAATTATCCAAATGGTTACGAAACAATTAGAACTCGTGAGGAAGTAGACCATACGATGCTCTCATTTTATATTTGGTTGTCTTAATTTTGCGAAAATATTATATGCACGCTCGATTATGGAAACTGATAATCATGAAGCAATTAAATTTACTTTGATTTATAAGTATATAAACATTATATATATATATAATGTTAATATATATATATATAATGTTAATATATATATATAATGTTAATATATATATATATAATGTTAATATATATATATAATGTTAATATATATATATAATGTTAATATATATATATAATGTTAATATATATATATATAATGTTAATATATATATATATAATGTTAATATATATATATATAATGTTAATATATATATATATAATGTTAATATTAAGTAATGTGATTTCTAATTTTAAAATTAAAAAAAAGTAAAATTAGATTACAATTTTTTTTTTTTAATAAATTAAGTTAGACCAATTACCGTCCTTAGACTCGTAAATCAAATAATAAATAAAGCCAATAACACATGACAATTATCTCCCCTTAAAAACTTGCAAAATAAATATTCTCTCTCTATATATATTAACTGTAGCGTCTTTAAATCAAAATACGCTAACGGAAACAATTTACTGCACGAGCGTCGCCCTTTCAAAATTCATCATTCAATAAAATAAAAAGCTATAGCAAACATCTAAATGACTACTTTAAACACAGTTCCTGATTTCAAAAAAAGAAAAACTAAAAGGTAAATATCTCTATATATTTTTAAATCAAATTTATTATGTAAATTCAAAAAAATATTTTTTTTTTTCTACTCATTTCTATCTCTAACCTATACTAATTTTCTTATAAAT